>NC_081289.1:69386676-69652786 GCF_030490865.1 Poecile atricapillus
TTTCCCTTCCCTTCCCGCACCTTCCCGCACCTTCCCGCACCTTCCCTTCCCTTCCCTTCCCTTCCCTTCCCTTCCCTTCCCTTCCCTTCCCTTCCCTTCCCTTCCCTTCCCTTCCCTTCCCTTCCCTTCCCTTCCCTTCCCTTCCCTTCCCTTCCCTTCCCTTCCCTTCCCTTCCCTTCCCTTCCCTTCCCTTCCCTTCCCTTCCCTTCCCTTCCCTTCCCTTCCCTTCCCTTCCCTTCCCTTCCCTTCCCGCACCTTCCCTTCCCGCACCTTCCCTTCCCGCACCTTCCCTTCCCTTCCCTTCCCTTCCCTTCCCTTCCCTTCCCTTCCCTTCCCTTCCCTTCCTTCCCTTCCCTTCCCTTCCCTTCCCTTCCCTTCCCTTCCCTTCCCTTCCTTCCCTTCCCTTCCCTTCCCTTCCCTTCCCTTCCCTTCCCTTCCCTTCCCTTCCCTTCCCTTCCCTTCCCTTCCCTTCCCTTCCCTTCCCTTCCCGCACCTTCCCGCACCTTCCCGCACCTTCCCTTCCCTTCCCGCACCTTCCCTTCCCTTCCCGCACCTTCCCTTCCCTTCCCTTCCCTTCCCTTCCCTTCCCTTCCCTTCCCTTCCCTTCCCTTCCCTTCCCTTCCCTTCCCTTCCCTTCCCTTCCCTTCCCTTCCCTTCCCTTCCCTTCCCTTCCCTTCCCTTCCCTTCCCTTCCCTTCCCTTCCCTTCCCTTCCCTTCCCTTCCCTTCCCTTCCCTTCCCTTCCCTTCCCTTCCCGCACCTTCCCTTCCCTTCCCTTCCCTTCCCTTCCCTTCCCTTCCCTTCCCTTCCCTTCCCTTCCCTTCCCTTCCCTTCCCTTCCCTTCCCTTCCCTTCCCTTCCCTTCCCTTCCCTTCCCTTCCCTTCCCTTCCCTTCCCTTCCCTTCCCTTCCCTTCCCTTCCCTTCCCTTCCCTTCCCTTCCCTTCCCTTCCCTTCCCTTCCCTTCCCTTCCCTTCCCTTCCCTTCCCTTCCCGCACCTTCCCGCACCTTCCCGCACCTTCCCGCACCTTCCCTTCCCGCACCTTCCCTTCCCTTCCCTTCCCTTCCCTTCCCTTCCCTTCCCTTCCCTTCCCTTCCCTTCCCTTCCCTTCCCTTCCCTTCCCTTCCCTTCCCTTCCCTTCCCTTCCCTTCCCTTCCCTTCCCTTCCTTCCCTTCCCTTCCCTTCCCTTCCCTTCCCTTCCCTTCCCGCACCTTCCCGCACCTTCCCGCACCTTCCCTTCCCTTCCCTTCCCTTCCCTTCCCTTCCCTTCCCGCACCTTCCCTTCCCGCACCTTCCCGCACCTTCCCTTCCCTTCCCTTCCCTTCCCTTCCCTTCCCTTCCCTTCCCTTCCCTTCCCTTCCCTTCCCTTCCCTTCCCTTCCCTTCCCTTCCCTTCCCTTCCCTTCCCTTCCCTTCCCTTCCCTTCCCTTCCCTTCCCTTCCCTTCCCTTCCCTTCCCTTCCCTTCCCTTCCCTTCCCTTCCCTTCCCTTCCCTTCCCTTCCCTTCCCTTCCCTTCCCTTCCCTTCCCTTCCCTTCCCTTCCCTTCCCTTCCCTTCCCTTCCCTTCCCTTCCCTTCCCTTCCCTTCCCTTCCCTTCCCTTCCCTTCCCTTCCTTCCCTTCCCTTCCCTTCCCTTCCCTTCCCGCACCTTCCCGCACCTTCCCTTCCCTTCCCTTCCCTTCCCTTCCCTTCCCTTCCCTTCCCTTCCCTTCCCTTCCTTCCCTTCCCTTCCCTTCCCTTCCCTTCCCTTCCCTTCCCTTCCCTTCCCTTCCCTTCCCTTCCCTTCCCTTCCCTTCCCTTCCCTTCCCTTCCCTTCCCTTCCCTTCCCTTCCCTTCCCTTCCCTTCCCTTCCCTTCCCTTCCCTTCCCGCACCTTCCCTTCCCTTCCCGCACCTTCCCTTCCCGCACCTTCCCTTCCCTTCCCTTCCCTTCCCTTCCCTTCCCTTCCCTTCCCTTCCCTTCCCTTCCCTTCCCTTCCCTTCCCTTCCCTTCCCTTCCCTTCCCTTCCCTTCCCTTCCCTTCCCTTCCCTTCCCTTCCCTTCCCTTCCCTTCCCTTCCCTTCCCTTCCCTTCCCTTCCCTTCCCTTCCCTTCCCTTCCCTTCCCTTCCCTTCCCTTCCCTTCCCTTCCCTTCCCTTCCCTTCCCTTCCCTTCCCTTCCCTTCCCTTCCCGCACCTTCCCTTCCCTTCCCTTCCCTTCCCTTCCCTTCCCTTCCCTTCCCTTCCCTTCCCTTCCCTTCCCTTCCCTTCCCTTCCCTTCCCTTCCCTTCCCTTCCCTTCCCTTCCCTTCCCTTCCCTTCCCTTCCCTTCCCTTCCCTTCCCTTCCCTTCCCTTCCCTTCCCTTCCCTTCCCTTCCCTTCCCTTCCCTTCCCTTCCCGCACCTTCCCGCACCTTCCCGCACCTTCCCTTCCCGCACCTTCCCTTCCCTTCCCGCACCTTCCCTTCCCTTCCCTTCCCTTCCCTTCCCTTCCCTTCCCTTCCCGCACCTTCCCTTCCCGCACCTTCCCTTCCCTTCCCTTCCCTTCCCTTCCCTTCCCTTCCCTTCCCTTCCCTTCCCTTCCTTCCCTTCCCTTCCCTTCCCTTCCCTCCTTCCCTTCCCTTCCCTTCCCTTCCCTTCCCTTCCCTTCCCTTCCCTTCCCTTCCCTTCCCTTCCCTTCCCTTCCCTTCCCTTCCCTTCCCTTCCTTCCCTTCCCTTCCCTTCCCTTCCCTTCCCGCACCTTCCCTTCCTTTCCCTTCCCTTCCCTTCCCTTCCCTTCCCTTCCCTTCCCTTCCCTTCCCTTCCCTTCCCTTCCCTTCCCTTCCCTTCCCTTCCCTTCCCTTCCCTTCCCTTCCCTTCCCTTCCCTTCCCTTCCCTTCCCTTCCCTTCCCTTCCCTTCCCTTCCCGCACCTTCCCTTCCCTTCCCTTCCCTTCCCTTCCCTTCCCTTCCCTTCCCTTCCCTTCCCTTCCCTTCCCTTCCCTTCCCTTCCCTTCCCTTCCCTTCCCTTCCCTTCCCTTCCCTTCCCTTCCCTTCCCTTCCCTTCCCTTCCCTTCCCTTCCCTTCCCTTCCCTTCCCTTCCCTTCCCTTCCCTTCCCTTCCCTTCCCTTCCCTTCCCTTCCCTTCCCTTCCCTTCCCTTCCCTTCCCTTCCCTTCCCTTCCCGCACCTTCCCTTCCCTTCCCGCACCTTCCCTTCCCGCACCTTCCCTTCCCTTCCCTTCCCTTCCCTTCCCTTCCCTTCCCTTCCTTCCCTTCCCTTCCCTTCCCTTCCCTTCCCTTCCCTTCCCTTCCCTTCCCTTCCCTTCCCTTCCCTTCCCTTCCCTTCCCTTCCCTTCCCTTCCCTTCCCTTCCCTTCCCTTCCCTTCCCTTCCCTTCCCTTCCCTTCCCTTCCCTTCCCTTCCCTTCCCTTCCCTTCCCTTCCCTTCCCTTCCCTTCCCTTCCCGCACCTTCCCTTCCCGCACCTTCCCTTCCCTTCCCGCACCTTCCCTTCCCTTCCCTTCCCTTCCCTTCCCGCACCTTCCCTTCCCTTCCCTTCCCTTCCCGCACCTTCCCTTCCCTTCCCGCACCTTCCCTTCCCGCACCTTCCCTTCCCTTCCCTTCCCTTCCCTTCCCTTCCCTTCCTTCCCTTCCCTTCCCTTCCCTTCCCTTCCCTTCCCTTCCCCTTCCCTTCCCTTCCCTTCCCTTCCCTTCCCTTCCCTTCCCTTCCCTTCCTTCCCTTCCCTTCCCTTCCCTTCCCTTCCCTTCCCTTCCCTTCCCTTCCCTTCCCTTCCCGCACCTTCCCTTCCCTTCCCGCACCTTCCCTTCCCTTCCCTTCCCTTCCCTTCCCTTCCCTTCCCTTCCCTTCCCTTCCCTTCCCTTCCCTTCCCTTCCCTTCCCTTCCCTTCCCTTCCCTTCCCTTCCCTTCCCTTCCCTTCCCTTCCCTTCCCTTCCCTTCCCTTCCCTTCCCTTCCCTTCCCTTCCCTTCCCTTCCCTTCCCTTCCCTTCCCTTCCCTTCCCTTCCCGCACCTTCCCTTCCCTTCCCTTCCCTTCCCTTCCCTTCCCTTCCCTTCCCTTCCCTTCCCTTCCCTTCCCTTCCCTTCCCTTCCCTTCCCTTCCTTCCCTTCCCTTCCCTTCCCTTCCCTTCCTTCCCTTCCCTTCCCTTCCCTTCCCTTCCCTTCCCTTCCCTTCCCTTCCCTTCCCTTCCCTTCCCTTCCCGCACCTTCCCGCACCTTCCCGCACCTTCCCGCACCTTCCCGCACCTTCCCGCACCTTCCCTTCCCGCACCTTCCCTTCCCTTCCCGCACCTTCCCTTCCCTTCCCTTCCCTTCCCTTCCCTTCCCTTCCCTTCCCTTCCCTTCCCTTCCCTTCCCTTCCCTTCCCTTCCCTTCCCTTCCCTTCCCTTCCCTTCCCTTCCCTTCCCTTCCCTTCCCTTCCCTTCCCTTCCTTCCCTTCCCTTCCCTTCCCTTCCCTTCCCTTCCCTTCCCGCACCTTCCCTTCCCGCACCTTCCCTTCCCTTCCCTTCCCTTCCCTTCCCTTCCCTTCCCTTCCCTTCCCTTCCCTTCCCTTCCCTTCCCTTCCCTTCCCTTCCCTTCCCTTCCCTTCCCTTCCCTTCCCTTCCCTTCCCTTCCCTTCCCTTCCCTTCCCTTCCCTTCCCTTCCCTTCCCTTCCCTTCCCTTCCCTTCCCTTCCCTTCCCTTCCCTTCCCTTCCCTTCCCTTCCCTTCCCTTCCCGCACCTTCCCTTCCCTTCCCTTCCCGCACCTTCCCTTCCCTTCCCTTCCCTTCCCTTCCCTTCCTTCCCTTCCCTTCCCTTCCCTTCCCTTCCCTTCCCTTCCCTTCCCTTCCCTTCCCTTCCCTTCCCTTCCCTTCCCTTCCCTTCCTTCCCTTCCCTTCCCTTCCCTTCCCTTCCCTTCCCTTCCCTTCCCTTCCCTTCCCTTCCCTCCTTCCCTTCCCTTCCTTCCCTTCCCTTCCCTTCCCTTCCCTTCCCTTCCCTTCCCTTCCCTTCCCTTCCCTTCCCGCACCTTCCCTTCCCGCACCTTCCCGCACCTTCCCTTCCCGCACCTTCCCTTCCCTTCCCGCACCTTCCCTTCCCTTCCCGCACCTTCCCTTCCCGCACCTTCCCTTCCCTTCCCTTCCCTTCCCTTCCCTTCCCTTCCCTTCCCTTCCCTTCCTTCCCTTCCCTTCCCTTCCCTTCCCTTCCCTTCCCTTCCCTTCCCTTCCCTTCCCTTCCCTTCCCTTCCCTTCCCTTCCCTTCCCTTCCCTTCCCTTCCCTTCCCTTCCCTTCCCGCACCTTCCCGCACCTTCCCGCACCTTCCCGCACCTTCCCGCACCTTCCCGCACCTTCCCGCACCTTCCCTTCCCGCACCTTCCCTTCCCTTCCCTTCCCTTCCCTTCCCTTCCCTTCCCTTCCCTTCCCTTCCCTTCCCTTCCCTTCCCTTCCCTTCCCTTCCTTCCCTTCCCTTCCCTTCCCTTCCCTTCCCTTCCCTTCCCTTCCCTTCCCTTCCCTTCCCTTCCCTTCCCTTCCCTTCCCTTCCCGCACCTTCCCGCACCTTCCCGCACCTTCCCGCACCTTCCCGCACCTTCCCGCACCTTCCCTTCCCGCACCTTCCCTTCCCTTCCCGCACCTTCCCTTCCCTTCCCTTCCCTTCCCTTCCCTTCCCTTCCCTTCCCTTCCCTTCCCTTCCCTTCCCTTCCCTTCCCTTCCCTTCCCTTCCCTTCCCTTCCCTTCCCTTCCCTTCCCTTCCCTTCCCTTCCCTTCCCTTCCCTTCCCTTCCCTTCCCTTCCCTTCCCTTCCCTTCCCTTCCCTTCCCTTCCCTTCCCGCACCTTCCCTTCCCGCACCTTCCCTTCCCGCACCTTCCCTTCCCGCACCTTCCCTTCCCTTCCCTTCCCTTCCCTTCCCTTCCCTTCCCTTCCCTTCCCTTCCCTTCCCTTCCCTTCCCTTCCCTTCCCTTCCCTTCCCTTCCCTTCCCTTCCCTTCCCTTCCCGCACCTTCCCTTCCCTTCCCGCACCTTCCCTTCCCTTCCCGCACCTTCCCTTCCCTTCCCTTCCCTTCCCTTCCCTTCCCTTCCCTTCCCTTCCCTTCCCTTCCCTTCCCTTCCCTTCCCTTCCCTTCCCTTCCCTTCCCTTCCCTTCCCTTCCCTTCCCTTCCCTTCCCTTCCCTTCCCTTCCCTTCCCTTCCCTTCCCTTCCCTTCCCTTCCCTTCCCTTCCCTTCCCTTCCCTTCCCTTCCCTTCCCTTCCCGCACCTTCCCGCACCTTCCCGCACCTTCCCGCACCTTCCCGCACCTTCCCTTCCTGCACCTTCCCTTCCCTTCCCGCACCTTCCCTTCCCTTCCCTTCCCTTCCCTTCCCTTCCCTTCCCTTCCCTTCCCTTCCCTTCCCTTCCCTTCCCTTCCCTTCCTTCCCTTCCCTTCCCTTCCCTTCCCTTCCCTTCCCTTCCCTTCCCTTCCCTTCCCTTCCCTTCCCTTCCCTTCCCTTCCCTTCCCTTCCCTTCCCTTCCCTTCCCTTCCCTTCCCTTCCTTCCCTTCCCTTCCCTTCCCTTCCCTTCCCTTCCCTTCCCTTCCCGCACCTTCCCTTCCCGCACCTTCCCTTCCCGCACCTTCCCTTCCCTTCCCTTCCTTCCCTTCCCTTCCCTTCCCTTCCCTTCCCTTCCCTTCCCTTCCCTTCCCTTCCCTTCCCTTCCCTTCCCTTCCCTTCCCTTCCCTTCCCTTCCCTTCCCTTCCCTTCCCTTCCCTTCCTTCCCTTCCCTTCCCTTCCCTTCCCTTCCCTTCCCTTCCCTTCCCTTCCCTTCCCGCACCTTCCCTTCCCTTCCCTTCCCGCACCTTCCCTTCCCGCACCTTCCTTCCCTTCCCTTCCCTTCCCTTCCCTTCCCTTCCCTTCCCTTCCCTTCCTTCCCTTCCCTTCCCTTCCCTTCCCTTCCCTTCCCTTCCCTTCCCTTCCCTTCCCTTCCCTTCCCTTCCCTTCCCTTCCCTTCCCTTCCCTTCCCTTCCCTTCCCTTCCCTTCCTTCCCTTCCCTTCCCTTCCCTTCCCTTCCCTTCCCTTCCCTTCCCTTCCCTTCCCTTCCCTTCCCTTCCCGCACCTTCCCTTCCCTTCCCTTCCCTTCCCGCACCTTCCCTTCCCTTCCCTTCCCTTCCCGCACCTTCCCTTCCCTTCCCTTCCCTTCCCTTCCCTTCCCTTCCCGCACCTTCCCTTCCCTTCCCTTCCCTTCCCTTCCCTTCCCTTCCCTTCCCTTCCCTTCCCTTCCCTTCCCTTCCCTTCCCTTCCCTTCCCTTCCCTTCCCTTCCCTTCCCTTCCCTTCCCTTCCCTTCCCTTCCCTTCCCTTCCCTTCCCTTCCCTTCCCTTCCCTTCCCTTCCCTTCCCTTCCCTTCCCTTCCCTTCCCTTCCCTTCCCTTCCCTTCCCGCACCTTCCCTTCCCGCACCTTCCCTTCCCTTCCCGCACCTTCCCGCACCTTCCCTTCCCTTCCCGCACCTTCCCTTCCCTTCCCTTCCCGCACCTTCCCTTCCCGCACCTTCCCTTCCCGCACCTTCCCTTCCCGCACCTTCCCGCACCTTCCCTTCCCTTCCCTTCCCGCACCTTCCCTTCCCGCACCTTCCCTTCCCTTCCCTTCCCGCACCTTCCCTTCCCGCACCTTCCCTTCCCTTCCCTTCCCTTCCCTTCCCTTCCCTTCCCTTCCCTTCCCTTCCCTTCCCTTCCCTTCCCTTCCCTTCCCTTCCCTTCCCTTCCCTTCCCTTCCCTTCCCTTCCCTTCCCTTCCCTTCCCTTCCCTTCCCTTCCCTTCCCTTCCCTTCCCTTCCCTTCCCTTCCCTTCCCTTCCCTTCCCTTCCCTTCCCTTCCCGCACCTTCCCGCACCTTCCCGCACCTTCCCTTCCCGCACCTTCCCTTCCCGCACCTTCCCTTCCCTTCCCTTCCCTTCCCTTCCCTTCCCTTCCCTTCCCTTCCCTTCCCTTCCCTTCCCTTCCCTTCCCTTCCCTTCCCTTCCCTTCCCTTCCCTTCCCTTCCCTTCCCTTCCCTTCCTTCCCTTCCCTTCCCTTCCCTTCCCTTCCCTTCCCTTCCCTTCCCTTCCCTTCCCTTCCCTTCCCTTCCCTTCCCTTCCCTTCCCGCACCTTCCCTTCCCGCACCTTCCCTTCCCGCACCTTCCCTTCCCTTCCCTTCCCGCACCTTCCCTTCCCTTCCCTTCCCTTCCCGCACCTTCCCTTCCCTTCCCGCACCTTCCCTTCCCTTCCCGCACCTTCCCTTCCCGCACCTTCCCTTCCCTTCCCTTCCCTTCCCTTCCCTTCCCTTCCCTTCCCTTCCCTTCCCTTCCCTTCCCTTCCCTTCCCTTCCCTTCCCTTCCCTTCCCTTCCCTTCCCTTCCCTTCCCTTCCCTTCCCTTCCCTTCCCTTCCCTTCCCTTCCCTTCCCTTCCCTTCCCTTCCTTCCCTTCCCTTCCCTTCCCTTCCCTTCCCTTCCCTTCCCGCACCTTCCCGCACCTTCCCGCACCTTCCCTTCCCGCACCTTCCCGCACCTTCCCTTCCCTTCCTTCCCTTCCCGCACCTTCCCTTCCCTTCCCTTCCCTTCCCTTCCCTTCCCTTCCCTTCCCTTCCCTTCCCTTCCCTTCCCTTCCCTTCCCTTCCCTTCCCTTCCCTTCCCTTCCCTTCCCTTCCCTTCCCTTCCCTTCCCTTCCTTCCCTTCCCTTCCCTTCCCTTCCCTTCCCTTCCCTTCCCTTCCCTTCCCTTCCCTTCCCTTCCCTTCCCTTCCCTTCCCTTCCCGCACCTTCCCTTCCCTTCCCTTCCCTTCCCTTCCCTTCCCTTCCCTTCCCTTCCCTTCCCTTCCCTTCCCTTCCCTTCCCTTCCCTTCCCTTCCCTTCCCTTCCCTTCCCTTCCTTCCCTTCCCTTCCCTTCCCTTCCCTTCCCTTCCCTTCCCTTCCCTTCCCTTCCCTTCCCTTCCTTCCCTTCCCTTCCCTTCCCTTCCCTTCCCTTCCCGCACCTTCCCTTCCCGCACCTTCCCTTCCCTTCCCTTCCCTTCCTTCCCTTCCCTTCCCTTCCCTTCCCTTCCCTTCCCTTCCCTTCCCTTCCCTTCCCTTCCCTTCCCTTCCCTTCCCTTCCCTTCCCTTCCCTTCCCTTCCCTTCCCTTCCCTTCCCTTCCCTTCCCTTCCCTTCCCTTCCCTTCCCTTCCCTTCCCTTCCCTTCCCTTCCCTTCCCTTCCCTTCCCGCACCTTCCCGCACCTTCCCGCACCTTCCCGCACCTTCCCTTCCCGCACCTTCCCTTCCCTTCCCTTCCCTTCCCTTCCCTTCCCTTCCCTTCCCTTCCCTTCCCTTCCCTTCCCTTCCCTTCCCTTCCCTTCCCTTCCCTTCCCTTCCCTTCCCTTCCCTTCCCTTCCCTTCCCTTCCCTTCCCTTCCCTTCCCTTCCCTTCCCTTCCCTTCCCTTCCCTTCCCTTCCCTTCCCTTCCCTTCCCTTCCCTTCCCTTCCCTTCCCTTCCCTTCCCGCACCTTCCCTTCCCGCACCTTCCCTTCCCGCACCTTCCCTTCCCTTCCCGCACCTTCCCTTCCCTTCCCGCACCTTCCCTTCCCTTCCCTTCCCTTCCCGCACCTTCCCTTCCCTTCCCGCACCTTCCCTTCCCGCACCTTCCCTTCCCTTCCCTTCCCTTCCCTTCCCTTCCCTTCCCTTCCCTTCCCTTCCCTTCCCGCACCTTCCCTTCCCTTCCCTTCCCTTCCCTTCCCTTCCCTTCCCTTCCCTTCCCTTCCCTTCCCTTCCCTTCCCTTCCCTTCCCTTCCCTTCCCTTCCCTTCCCTTCCCTTCCCTTCCCTTCCCTTCCCTTCCCTTCCCTTCCCTTCCCTTCCCTTCCCTTCCCTTCCCTTCCCTTCCCTTCCCTTCCCTTCCCTTCCCTTCCCTTCCCTTCCCTTCCCTTCCCTTCCCTTCCCTCCCCTCCCCTCCCCTCCCCTCCCCTCCCCTCCCCTCTCTTCTCTCTTCTCTCTTCTCTCTTCTCTCTTCTCTCTTCTCTCTTCTCTCTTCTTTTCTCATAGGTAAAAGAAGGTTAGGACTGCTTGTTGCAAAAGAAACCGGGAGAAGCAAGTTCTGGTCCTGATTTCACCAGGGATGGTGAATGATGGGCTGGGACTCCCCATCATTTCTGTCCCCTGTTTCCTAAGGGTGCTTGCATGCTGTTTCCTCTTCCTGATAGGGAAAAGGAGCCAGATACTGGAAGAATATTCCAGCAAAATCGCTAATTATAGGTTTTTAGCCCTCAATCAAATTTTGACCTTTACTAGAATCTCACATGTAATTAATTGGAAACGATCAAAGCAATTCTCCATTGAAAAAGGTGAAGGATGACATTTCTTAATGAATGGGGAGAAGGAGAGGAAACAAAATGTATTATTCCATTTCATCTGATTCAGGGGCTACAGACAGGGTGAAAATTAAAACTGAGGTGTTGAAAAAAGGAAGGTAAGGGGGGACTGAAGAGAAGGATTGCAGACCAAAATTATGTTTCCCCCCCCCCTCTTTCTCTTTAATATCAAGTTTTTCTTTCTCCTAGCATGGCATTCTTTAGTAACACTTTTCCCCATGAACCATGACAGCCAGTTTTGCCTTTTACAGGCATTCTTCTTATTGAGGATTACACTTCAACATTTCTTTTGCCCTGTCAGTCCTACAAAGGAAAGCACATACTCAAAATTAACAGGAGAGCCAGGCATATTTTCTGTTTTACAGAATTAAAATCAGGCTCTATACGTGCAGGTGTGCACATGTGGAGTGTGTACACGCACACACAGAGGCAGGAATGCCTGTCCCACCAGCTTTCCTGGGACTGGATGGTCCTGGTCCAGCATCTGAGCTGTTCTTTTCCATGATGTGGTGCATCAGAAATGATCCCCTGTCCCCTGCCAGACCCTTCCAGCTGAAAAATCGCTTTACATATGCTACTCCTGCTTCGAATGTGCAGGCAATTCCTTCTGCTGTGATCCCAAAAATCCAGACTCTGGATTATTTTTCTGCTGATTTTGTTTTTTGTTTTGTTTTTGTTTTTGTTTTTTCTTTTTTTTTTTTCAGTGCAAGCTTTCTGAGAGTATAACACACATTTCAACCCATATGTGTAGGTATACTTCAGTTATGGCAATATAAGAGCAAAAAATTGACTCCATTTCCTTTAAAACATGGATTCCTTTAATGGGGTTTTGCAAAGAGGTGTCAGCAGGAGCCTCTGCCTGCTTGTGTCTCTTCTCTTAAAGGTGATTCCTAAAGATTTTTTTGCTTCTTATGTACTTTTGATACATATGTAACATTGTGGAACTTTAATACCTGGTTTTGTAGCTCCTGGTATTTTGTTCTACCCTTTCTCTTAGATTTTGGAGTAATAAGGTAACTTTCTAACACATTCCTGAAATACTGTTTAGCCTTATTTTCAAGTAGAGTACTTACAAGGAGACATTATAAGAAGTGGGGCAAAGAATCTCTGGACCAACTCCAGTGGGAAAGATTTTTTGGGGAAAAAATTACCTAACCAATGGCTCTTCTAAATGGACAATATTTGTTAGATATGATAATTTGTTACATTTATAAAAACTATGGGAATCTTACCATTTTAATGAGATGTAGAAACGTAGAAACCTGCCCATTTTAGTACTGCTGGAAAAGTTTTTGTCTTTTGGTATCAAGCAGCAAAGGGTGAGCTTGGCACCTGCAGCTGGTGCTGGAGCACACTCAGGGATACCCATTTATGTTTTTACATGATATTTCTGTCCACATGTCACAAATAGATCCCTGTGACTATATTTTCTGTCACCATGCATACTAACACTCTGCAGCAAGTGCATTTGTCCTGAAGCTCCTTTCCTGTCACCTCAGTAACCTGCACTGATTGTGGATCAGGGTCGTGCTCTGCCTGAACTCAAACAGATCTTTGAGGCTGGGCTGGTAAATCACTGTATTTGTGAATTTTTGCCTGTGAAAGCTCTCAGTGAATATGACCAGACCTGCTGTGTCAAGTTCTTTATATTCAGAAATGAAGCCCAGCTTTCCCCAGCCCCTCTGATCTCTGAGGACCAGCTGGACAGCAAGGGAATTTATTTTCCACCAGCTTCCTGTGCCCTTGACACAGCAGCTCGCTGGAGTACTTGAAGGTGTAAGGTATTTTTATCAGCTGTGACTTTTTATCTGATAGAAAGGCATTGAAAAACAGCCACACAGCAAAGTCACAATGTGTTCTGTGTGGATGTCCAGAGGGTTTGTCCATCTTCCCCTCCCTCTTCTGTGCCCACAGAAGTTAAAATACCTAATAAACTCCATCCCATCTGCCAAAGGGGTTATATGGTATGTGTAAGAAGGAAAAAACCCCTCTTCACCTCAAAATATGAGAATTTTTCCTTCCCCAAAAGAGAATTTTCTGTCTGTAGCAATGCACAAATGTTCTTTTGAATTTTTGGTGTCAGTGCTTCTTATGACCCATCACAAGCTTCAATTCACAGTCTGAGTTGTCATACACAGCAGAAATATGAAAATCTTGTGCCATTTAAACATATTTTATTGTTTCTTTTCCTCCTTTCAGCCTGAAGACCTCTGGAGTGGCCAGGAAAGCAGCGTTCTCCTCTCTCAGGCTTTAACCACTGTTCTTACATGTAGAAGAAGAAACTTTAGGGTAGAGAAGCAGCTGGAGATGAAGTGAGGATTTATTTCTAAATCAGCACCCCACCTAGGATGACAGTGAAATATCTGATAAGGTGCTGAGCTGAGCATGATGTCACATGCAGTTTTTCAGGCACTGGAAAATGTTAGTTCACTCTCAAAGAAAATTCCTAGAGATTCTTCTCTAGGCCACAGTGATATTAAAGAAGATAATAATTTAATTGAAAAACAGCACTTCCTTCAAAATTATTTCAAGTCAATAGGACAATTTCTCCTGACCACAGGATAAAGTGCTTGATGTCTGGGTCTTGATTTTCACTGAGCAGCTATAGAATTTGACACTATAAGGAGACATATTTGGAAACAGACAAACTTTTTTTTTAAAAAAATTGCTCTGTGTGCATGTGCTATTTTTAAGTGACTGAAGAAATTTCAGTGGGGATGAAAAGGAGAAAAATGCAGATACTCATCCAATAAAATTCAAACTTTTCTTCAACTAACATAATGCAGTAGCACATAAATTATTTAAATTGAGGGTTTATGGTAAATACAATGCTACCACATAAAGGGATAATTATTTTATAAACAGATGGCCACAGGTTTTGTTTGTTACCCTAAGAATCTGATTTCAGTACTTTGTTTCAAAACTTCATAGTTTTGAAAATATGTCCACAAAGAGTCCAGGCTTGATCTCAAAAAAATACAATTTAATCCAGTTATGAAGAAAATCAGCCAAAAACCCCATTTCCAGGATTTCCAGTTTGGAAATGGTTACTAAAATGGTTACTAAAACTAATTTCTTTGTCATTTTGGGAAAGCAACTGTTGTGCTGTTTCAGCACACCAGTGCCATAAATAACTTTCAGGAATAAATCTCGCCCAATTCTTTTATGGTTTTGTAATCCATACGTCCAGGGATTTAAAGCCAGAGAGAGCATTAACTCATCCAGCCAGTCCTACAGAATAAAGCCCAGGGAATTCCATGCAGTTCCTATTACACAGAGTCCAACAGCACATGCTGTGTCCTTAAGCCTTCCTCTCCTCCAGGAGAACACGCCCCTTTCATCATCAGTTCATCCTGTGATTAATCCTCTGCTGTGTTTAACGCATATATCTTATTTCCAGTTTTAATGTGTGCGCCTTAAATTGCCAGCTCTCGGTTTTCATTCTCTGGAAGGTAAAACATCCCCCAAAATGCATGTGGTTTTACAAAGAGAGGACCATGCTCCCTGCAGAACCACCAATAAATCACAATTCCAAAAACCAGCGAGGTTTTTAATGGGTGGCAGGGGATTTGTTCATTTGTCTCTGCATTACTTTATGTGGCTGATCCTTCATCTGAATTCATGCTCAGGTCCAGCCATTGTCTTTTTCAACTCTAGGATCCAGAGTGCTGGAGAAGAGCTTTGATTCCCTTGTTATTGCTGTTATTGCTCGATGTAAACTTGTGTGCTGGGGCAAGGAGGACCCTGCTGCAAGAGGCATTTCTTTCAAGTGAACAAAAATTTTATGATTAAAAATGAGAAACGCGGATATACTGCAAGAACACACAAATTTGAATTTGCTACTATACAGAAGCAGGGGGTGGAACAAAGAAAAATTGAAAAAAAAAACCCCAAAACCCAAACCCCTCAAAACCCCTAAGATCTTGTCCAGGAGAGCCACTGAAAAACCGAGTTATACTTCTCTCAAAATTAATTTCCTGCATTGAATCGCTGGTTCTCCCCACACGTAATTAGTTGTCAGGAAAGGACCTCAGTGAGTATACGGTGGAATAAAATTATGGAGCAAACCCAGCCCGAGTTTCTTGGTGCAGGGATTTGTGATCCCACTAGGGAGAGCTCATGCACTGTGGTTTTTTTCTCTCACAACTGTTGCAGCACGGTCCTGTCTTTCCCCTTCCTCACCCCACCCCTCAGGATTATAAATCCTGAAACATGTGTTTATAATATTAAAAAAAAAAAAAAAAAAAAAAGCAGAAAGCAGCGGGAAATATTTGGCGTGGTTTTGCCTGCACCTTTGTTCTCATAATCAGGTTTTTCCACTTCCTTTCTGAGGTGTAGAACTGGGTAAAAAAACTGAAACAGGAGACTGATGGATATATTTTGTTGTTGTTTTTTGTTTTGTTTTTTTTTCCCCATAGGTCGTGAAGTACATCCCCATTCACCCCTGTTCCTTGTTAATATTGGGAAACAATCTTTCTGCATCTTGGTTTCTTATCTATAAAATTGGGATAATGACACTTTTTTTGCACCTGCCTCCACTGGTTTGGTTGGCAGAACCTTCAAAGCAGAGGCCAGATGTGCCTTCATTTTCAATTGCAGCCCCTTGTTTTTACTGTGTCCTGCACAAGACATTACCTAAAGCACAACCCCAGCACAAAGAGGAAACAATAACCATAGTTTGGGGAAGATATTTGTTCTTTACAGAAAAGTTGGGCATGAGGGGAGAGAAAGGCATAATTTTCTAGGCTTGGAAAGCTGTTTTGCATTAAAGTACAGTTTCCAGCTGGGAGCTGATGCTGATAGTTCTGACACAAGTACTTCCACAGCAAACTATTCCCCAAACAGCTGCAGGGATCCTAAAAACCACCAGAGGCTGCTGTGACCAAATAACAAAGAAAAATCCACCACACTGACCCATTGCAGGACAAGCAGGTCTTCCACCTTCCCACATAGATTTTTATTTCTCCTTTTCCCTGCTCAGCTTCTGGCAGCAAGGGCTAGAGTCAGCAATCTCCTCACTGAAAGAAGCTAAAGACACCAACAGAAACCTGAGAAATCCCTGCAATTATGAATCAAATAGCACATTTAATGGGGCTTTCAGTGAGGGAAAAAAGGAAAAGAAGCAGTGTGGTGCATCTAGAGAAATTATTCTTTTGTCAAAGTTGAATATTACATGTTTGGAATGTGACATACTCCTCCTGATTTCCTGATGTGGAAAATATGGAGCCTTCCAGTGTCTTTTTTTAACACTTCATCATGACTTCCTAACATCCAACCTAGAGGCACTATCATAAATCTATTGGAGAGTAAATCCTGCTAAACCATGTGCCATCAGTTATTGCCAGTGCCTAATAAATGTCTGCAGGTCCTTCACCTTGCTTATCAAATGTCTTTTATTATATATTTTTCCTTCCAAGGACAGGCATTTCTGCATCAGATAGGAGTGACAGCACACCTTAGCACAATTAGCCAGAAGGATTCTTGCTCAGACTTACAGGTGTTGCTCTACACTTGTGCTTCCTTTGCTCCCTTTCTTTATCACACTTTTTTTCCTGGTCTTGAGGTCTGAGCTTCAAATGCAGAAGGGGAGGAAGGAGGATGGGAAACATCTTTTTTAAGGCCTCATCTATGTACTTCATAGGAAATGGCTTCTTTTCACATGAAAATATGGTGTCCAGCATCTAAAATACAAAGTGTCTCCTCAAAAGAAAAAGCAAACAGAGAAAACAAATTCCCAAAAGTTTACAGACAGAAGCAAAGCATTCTGCAGGCATCCAGTAAAAAGAAGGAATAAGTAGGAAAGGGCAACAATCAGGACTGAAGAGTTTACATATGTTGTTTTATTGTGTTTGGGAGGTGCTTCTGTTAAAAATAAAAGAAAGGAGCATTTCTCAAAGACAAAGAATGGTAATGGCTTGAAGCAGTAATGGAACACAGAAATCTGGCTTCTACATCCGAGACTATAAGTGATCCTGTTCCCATCACGTCTCAGGGAACAGCTTCCACCTTGTGTTCAAAAAGCTGCAGCCAGGGGTGAGAAAGCCTTTCCTTGCAGGTCTTCTATTAGTGGAAGGAAAAGGCTGTTTTAAAATTCAGATTTACCAGTGGATGGAGACATGGAAGTCTGCTTTAGAGTGATCCACATGCCTAGAAAGACTATATATTTTAAAATGTCTCATGTGACCTGAGAGGGGATTTCCCATAACACTGAGCCCTGTGAAATCTGTTCTGGGTAGCAGAGTGGCTGAGGAGGAAGAGGAGGAGGAGGAATCTGGGGAGGGCACACAGGGGACATGGCTCACACCATGTGGGCAACACTGCCTTGATCTGGGGGGCTTTATATATATATATATATATATATATATATAAATTCTATATTAATTAATTAATAATATAATAAATATTATAATATATAAATAATATAATAATTAATTAATATAATATATTATATATGTGTGTATATATATGTATATAATACATACAGATACTGCTCCATCTTGTTGGGCTTGCTTTCCCTTTAAAAAAGCATTTAAGCAGAATTTTGACAATTTTACTTCCCTTTCCCTTTCCCTTTCCCTTTCCCTTTCCCTTTCCCTTTCCCTTTCCCTTTCCCTTTCCCTTTCCCTTTCCCTTTCCCTTTCCCTTTCCCTTTCCCTTTCCCTTTCCCTTTCCCTTTCCCTTTCCCCTTTCCCCTTTCCCCTTTCCCTTTCCTTTTCCCTTTCTTCTTCTTCCCAACTTTTCATCCTTTCCCCCTTTTCCTCCTTTTCACCTTTTTATCCTTTTCCTCTTTTCTTCCTTTTCCCCTTCCCCTCTTCCTCTCCACCTTTCTTTTCCTATTTTCACCTTTTCCCCTTCTTCACTTTTTTTCCTCTTTCTCATTCTGTCTTTCCCCTTTTTCTTTGTCATTTTTCCCTTTCTTTCCCCAGGTGGAGAACATAGGGGTAGCTCAAACTTTCCCAAGAAAGGGGAATTGAGGCACTCAGTTTGTCAATGACCCCCTTAGGATTTAGAACTGCAGACCTGTGGCTCCTGATTAAGCCCTGGGAGAAGGATTGCACATAGAAGGGAGAGAGAGTGCATTTCCTGAGTAAGAAAAGAAGATTGCTGAGGTCTGCCTCTGGGGAAAAAAAAAAAAGAAAAAAAAAGAAAAGGCTTTTTAATGATTTAGAAGTGAAGACATCTGTATCCATCACCCACCTCGGTTTTATCAGAGTTAGTTTTGTGCAGAGATAAGGCTATCTGCCCTGACACACAAAACAAGGTCTGCTTTAATGTCCCGGCTGTGGATTGCGCTGCAATCCCAGCTGCGCCGTGGCAGGATCAGAACAGACGTCACAGGAATTATCTCAGGAGGAAGTTTTCGAGAGCAGCTATCAGGTGTGCTCTATTGATCAACAAGATCCCAGGCTCTTAGGAAACCCTTGTATCTCGAAACTGCTGCCACTGGAGTGCTTGGGAAACCTTTCTCCCCGTGTGGTGGGGAGAGCTTGCCCACACTGTTCCTACCCACAGGGAAAAACAGGAGCTGCCTGAGTCTCCCGCTTGATGGAGGTGATATGTGCTCTGGGCCTGGAGAAGAATAAAAACAGGTTTTCTGGCTGATAACCTTCATTGTGATACGTTTTGTCTTTTTTATTTCCCTTCCAAACAGGAATCATGGGAGCCTTGGTTAAATGGGGCTAATTTTCTCCATTTCAGGAAAGTAATGTTGGGAATTGTAAATTTCCTCATGTTTTTTTTGACTAGATGACTCTTCTGTGGTGCAAAAAAACCTGCTCTCCTTCAGTCTTGAGTACAATCTGGCTGTCAAAATGTATTTTGAGAGGCACTTGCAGCAGCAGCAGATCTCTGATGGTGAGCTGTTTTAACATAACCATGTAAACTTCCAGTAAACATCAAGAAATGAGTACCACAACCAAAGAAGGGAACGTCTCTAATCTTCCCTGACTTGAGGAGGAAGTTCTTGAGTACAAATCCATCATTTAACGTGCTTGGACTTGAGTGGAAATTAAAAGTAATTAAAGGAAATTTTATTAAAAATAAAAATATTTGCATCTAAACCTGATATCTGAGAGGCAAAGTGAACCTCTGGGGTGTGGGGTGAATGGGGCCTGCACTGAATCTCTGGTAGAGATCATGTCCTCTGTGAAAAAAGGACATCTTCACAAACCTCATGGAGCTGGGGAGAATCATGGAGCCTTCTCCTCTCTCTTCTCACACTTTGTGAAGAAATGCTCCTGAGGAAGTGTGGTGAGGCACTCAGAAAACATTCACTGCCATATACAGCCCTACAAGATTATGATCTTGAAGTCATCACAAATTCACTCAAAAAGCTCAGAAACAGGTTTCAGTCTCTTTGCATATTCCTTGAAGTCCTTGCATGATTGCACAAGATATTATGTTAATAATAATGAATTTTATAGAGCTGACTTGCAGATTTCTGATTTTATGAACAGTCAGATCCAAAGAATGTTATGACTGTCCATGTAATTCCACTGTATTCGAAATACAAACAACACATCACTGTTTTTTGCCCACTATGGAGATTGTAAACTACTAAATGTGCTTTAGAGAAAAAAAAAAAAAATAAAAAAAGTGAAATACCTTTTCTGCAAATACACAATGGCAATAAAATGAATGAGCTTCACGTTTTTTTCTCCAGACTGTATGTACTGCTCCACAACACATGGGAATTAAAAGGAAGAAAAAAAAAATGTATCAAGAGCTGCAGGCATAGATTTGAGAACAGAGTTTGGAAGAAAGAGAAGATATTTGATCGGAATAGCGATCTCTGAAGGTGGAGCCAAACAAAAACAGTGGAATAAAAAGCTGGCAAAACCAACCAAAGAGCTGGCAGGGATTAACTTGGCCTCTGCTTCATGCTGGTGACGAGCAGTGCTGGGGCTAATTGTCAATGATTTCACAGGAGATGCCTCTGCTTCCCAAAGAAGCCCAGGGTCCTCATCCCTGCTTGTCACAGGCCAGTTTTCTCCCAAGAGCCATTAACTCCACGAATCTGTGGAGGCTGCAATTCATGTGTGCTGTGGGAATAGTTTTCTTGTTTGTGAGCAGCGGAGTCTTCACTTGGCCTCAGTTTTCAAAGCGTTTCAATGGCCTGCTTTGCTATAATCCCCATGAAATAATGCAGGCCAAGGTAGAGCAATTAATTTTAACTGGTAACTCAGCCTATTGACTTCAAAGGGAATTCAGATATTGAGTTAAAATTTGAAGAATACAAGTGTAAGTATCACCACTTCTTAAAGGACGAAGAAGTGCAAAGGGCTGAGTTGAAATACTCCTGCTGGGTAAACTCTGAAAAAGTCATTGTGCCTTAATTTCCCTGATCAATAATGGGGGAATCATTATAATGCTACCAAATCCCTTGGCAGCACTGGAATATTTGCAAATAAAGGTTTATCAGTGTAAAACAAATCAAGCTGTTTTCACACAAATTTTTGTTTGTTTTTTTTTTTTTAGTTTGTTCACAATGTCAGGCAGGAGAGTGTTCAGCTTTGTGATGAGGGACTGGCTCTAAGGATCTTCAGTGTCATCCTTTGAAAACTTGCAGATAGACTTAAAGTTTTGGCTTCCTCCAGAACCTTAATTTAAATCAGATTATGGTAGATTCCCAGCAGACACATAGTACTACATTTCTTTACATTTCTTTACATTTCTTTACATTTCTTTACATTTCTGCCCTTTCCCAAGCAGAATGTATGTATTTGATAACAGGAATCTGTGCAAAAGGGGAAAGGCTCTAAGCAGAGAAAAACATCATTGAGTTTGGAAATATTACTGTTGAGGACTTTTTATGAAGAAACTTCTCAAGCTTTTGTTAATCACAGTCAGAATAGTTCAGATTTCCTTAGATTTCCAAGTACTCATGTTGGTTCATCTGCTGCATATTAGGGATTTTCTGGGCACTAACTAGGGATGTGTTCCAATCTTTTCCTGGCTGTCATTTCCCAGATCATTATGTTGTGCTTACAAAGCAGTTTGGCATTTTTTTGTCTTCAGCCTGGGCTCTGTGTAAAAGCAGAATCAGTTGTTGTTGTATTTCCTAGAGTAAATATTTTCATGCTTTTCAATATTAGCTTTATTAAAGATGTTCACACAACTTCCCACCCTGAGCCCCCATCCCCAGTGGGGAGATCTGAAGAAAGACACCTACAAAAACAAAGAAATAGACTCCCAAAACTGAAACAAGAAGCCCCTAACAGAACCCCATCACTGTTTTAAATGTGGGATCCTGGAATCTGGCCCAAGTTTTCTCACAGTTTGAGTGAATTCAGTTTTCAAACACTGTGAGGGAAGATAACTGATATTTTGTGTGATATGGATTTTTGGTGTTGCTGTGGGTGGGGAAGCAGATGCTGTTTCTGAATAGATCTTTATGCCAAACAACCTGAAAAACTCCTTTAGTAGGAAATTCATAGGTGAAAATATGTTTTAGGGTCACATTAAGTTAAAATTTAGCACTTTTTAAATTTCATGCCCCAGTTCCTAGAGACAAACTTCCACTGCAGAGCGGCGTATGAATGTTAATTAACTGCATACATGCATTTTAGAAGTACAAAACTGGAGTTTAAATCCTGCACAGCACCAGGTCCCTTGGCCTATTCTGGCAATAAACACTCACACACATGATTCACTGCTTCACTTCAAAGCTGAACACACTGAACAGGCTACCCAGACGTGACTGAGGGAAAAAAAAATTAGATAAATTCAGAAGGAAAATGTCAGGTCTCTGGTCATAAGGTGCATGTATGACAGGAATAAAATGAGGAGCCAAAGCGCCTTTGTTCAGATCAGTGATCACCAGTCCTACGACCCACCTTGGTTATTAATCCTTGTTTTGGCTGCTGAGATCTGGTCTCAAGCTGAATACATGAGGGATCAAAACTTTTTTACATTTGGTTATAATCTAAAGTTAGAAACTATTGTTCCCCCAGGGCCTGACTGAAAAATGAACACACAGACTTGAAATGTAATGATCAGCCAAAGAATACCATCAAAAAAATCAGATCAAATAAGGTATTGTGATGCCTTATTGTGATAAAATTAGGGATTTTCCCCCATGTAAACTTGATGGTAGGTTTAAGTGCAAAAGATCTATTGCCATGGAAAAGAAATATTAGATTGCTTCTTTTATAGAAAAGAGAGGAGGGTTTCCATTTAAATAGTTATCTGCTATCCATAACCTCTCTTTTTTCCTTTGTTCCCACATCTGTGAGTTGGTGGTTTTGGACATTTCCCTTATTCCAGCATGGAGCCTCATAGAACAAAAATATTTTTGCTGGGTTATTTCTCTGTTTGGTATATTTGATACCATTCAGGTTTTAGAGTTCATTATGTTAAGGCCTATTTAGTATTAAGAAACTATCATAAAATTAAGCTTATAGATGTGAATTTTGCAGGTGTTAAATTAAAGCTTGGTTGGTTTTGGTTGCTCCAATAATTACTAATTTCTATATAGCTAAATGTGCTTTTTTTTCCCTCAATATTTATTCTTGACATTAGGAGTTCCCTTGAGTAACATCTAATAAAAGTGTGTGAAAATAAATCTGCTGACCAAAGAATACATTCATATGGTTAGAGGATTTTTCATCTGATCAATGGTTTGTAGCACCAAGGTTTTAAATGTGGGATCTTGGAATTGGGCCCAGGTTTTCTCACAGTTTGAATTAATTCAGTTGGCAAACACTGTGAGTGAAGATAACTGATATTTCATATGATATGGATTTTTGGTGTTGCTGTGGGTGGGGAAGCAGATACTGTTTCTGAATGGATCTTTATGCCAAACAACCTGAAAAACTTCTTTGGGAGAAAATTCATAGGTGAAAATACGTTTTAGGTTTGCATTATGTTAATATTCAGTTTTTAAATTTCCTAGCTAAGTTACTGTACAATTAGTTAACAACAGAGTAGAGAAGCAACACAAAACAAGTCTAGTGTAATCCTAAACAATTTTTTTTTTTTTATGGTTAATTTAAAAATAATTAATTACCAGCTCCTTCTCCAGCCACTTCTGTTTCTCTCCCCACTAAAACCAAACATGTGCAATGTGGGACCATGGAAAGTAAAAGAGAAATAATTTCATGGCAACCTTGACTGCTTGTATTTTCTCTCAGGACCAGCTGTGAAGCCTCGATGATACTGTAGATGATTTTTGATTGTGGTGTACCTGGAGGGAGGAGCAGCATGTACTTGTGTTGCTTTGAAAAGAGAAATTATCTCTGTGGCCATTTCTTTCTCTGCAGATGTTTACCTGAGTTTTGCCATGCAAAGGAAAGATGAGGGCTAAATCTCCCTTGCCCATCTCCTCTGTTATTTAATTTCCTCCCCTGTCATGACCATGTTTTGCCCATGGAGAGGAAGAAATCTCTGTCACTCACAATGCAGAGAGCTCATAGTGCTTCCTAATTAACTCCAGAGAAATTGCTTCACTAGCTATCACTGCAAGAGCTTTTCAGTCAAATGTTGGCACTTTTCATATTGTCATGGTTTTCTTCTGCTCTGGAGCTTTCAGACCACAGGGTTGAAACTCTGAGTCTCTTCTTACCCACTGTTCTTTAAATTTCAGCCTCTGAGACCCATTGTTTTTTGTTTTAAGTAAGATACATTTTCTCTTAAATAACAAAAATAAGTTTATTACTTACATTTTTATGGAAAAGAAAAAAAAAAGCAAAAACACTTAACACAACTGCATTCTCTCATTCTCTGCCTACAGAAGTAAAGGAAACACAAAGACTTCAAGCCACACTTCAAAATCTTACCTGTTTCAAGGTATTTCAGGAAAATACCTAATACACAGTATCTGAACACTTGGTGGGTTGAAATGGAGGTTATTTTTTCCAATTAACCCCAGATTTCAGTACAGAAGAAATGTGATGTGTTTATGAGCTTGAGACAAAATGTTTTTTAGATGAAGAGCAAAATAAAGGAAGGCAGAATGGAAACTCCAAAGAGTTCTTATTTTTCAGTTTATACACATTAACCAAACACTGCTTAACACTATCTATTTGGACCACGCTAGAGAGTGATAAAAGTCTTTGAATTTCCATGGCTTCATTTCCAAGCTCCTGACATTCACATGGGAACTCACAATAGGTCTTTATCAAATTTGAAAAGGTTGCTTTTCTCTCCAGGAATGTGGTTGTAAACAGTTGCTAGGCAAGAGGGAGGCATGGTTGTCAACATTAGGAAAAAAAAAAGAGATTTTTCACCTTTTGTGTGTTGACACACAAAGATACAAGCACATCACAGGAGGCTGAAGGGGAATCTCTGTTGTGTGTCACCTGCAGTCCTGAAATGAACCTGTCTGTACCTGAGTTGTGGGATGAGCTCAGTGCACCAGAAAAGCAGTCAAATTGCCACAACTCACTTCCTTCATTCTTTCCTTCCTATGGGTTTGGTTTTTTGGTTGTTTTTGTTCATTTTTTGGTTTTTTTTTTGTGGTTTTTTTTGGTTGGAAACCAGCTTTCTTTCACTTCTTTATTTGGTGACTCAGAGCCTTAGCTGATATAGCTGATATTGTCACACATTAATGTATGTATTCTGAATTTCCCTTTAGCTGAATTTATTCTGCTTAAGGCACATTCCTAGCATATCTACATTATGATTCCCACAGCTTCTCAGTGTCCTGAAATCTTTGCTTATTGCCCCAGACCACAAGGTAACTAAACACTCCCAAAAAACTCACTGTCACTCATAAACATGTTCCTGCTCCAAAGCCATAACTTGCCCAGCAGTTTTCATTTGAATCACAAGCACACAAATAGTTCAGCAGCAGTCCATTAAATACCATGGTAATCTGCTGCTTTTAATTATCCTCCTCTGTGCCGTAACAACTGCGAAGCACAGGGTGACAAGCCAAATGTAATTTAAATACTGCGGTGTGCTCCAGATGTGTCAGTCATCTGCCAGGTGCTTATTTTTAAGGTATGACTTGGAGTCTTACCCTGTTAGCTCATCTTCTGCCATAGAAAAAGTCACTAAAAGCACAAATACCTTTATATAGTCATGGTTGTGATTATTTCAATTTTGGTAATGGGGGACAGCTTTTTTGCTTCCCCTCCAGGGCTAAATATTAATTAAGGACATTATTGCTACTATTTTGAACCAGGGCCACACCACACGATTCATGATCCAAAAGCAGCTGAAGTGCAGGGAAAAGTTTATGGTGTTGCTGGTTTTGATTTTGATTTGGTTTTGATTGTTGGGCATCTACACAGCACATGCCTGTATTTCACATTTGCACACAACTTTCCCCACAATTCACTGACATGAATAATACTCAGTTTTGAATGTTTTTGTTGTTGTTTTTAAATTTTTTGGTTTTGTTTGTTTGTTGTGTTTTAAAAAAAAATCTGGAATTTCAAACCCCTCTTTTAAAAGCAAATAAAAGCAATTTTTCAGATTTGTCATGTAATAATGTGCTTTCTTCCACCTGAACTTGGAACTCCCTATACACCTGGTGGTACAGAATTTAAAAAAAAAAAAACAAAACAAAACACCAAAAAATCCACATGGCTCCCAACATTTGTCCTTTAAAACATTCTGTGAAAAAAGATCTGTTGACTTAGACCTTACAACAGTGAAGAATAAGAGGCAACTAGGCTGTTGCATTTTTCTGATCTTTTCCTTTTGTGCCTAAAATAATAGATTTTTCAAGATACTGGTACAAAATGGCCTTCTCATGAGCACATTGTCGAAATTGTGAGAGTGATCATTCACAGCAGGGATTGATAGGGCCAAACAGCTTATATGAAGATTATTAACTAGCTGTGTCCCAACATGCCTAAAATACTCTGTATTGTAGTGCATGCAACTGTAAAATAAAGTGGTGCCTGTCTTTTTCTCTGAGAAAAAAAACATTTTTGCATAAAAATGTAAAAGTTCATTGCTGTGCTGCCATTTAATCTTCTCAAATAAATGAAATGTTGACCTTAAGGGCCTTGTGAACACCAAAGAGAAGCTGCAGCCATGCATGGGAACCCAAAACTGGTGGAAGGAAATCCAAATGGGGCTTAGAGGATTTGTAGCTGTGTTTTCTACAGAGCTGGATGACTGATGAGGACTTTTCAAAAGGTATTGCCTGCGAATACAGCTATTTCCTAACAAAAGGCACTCCATGGCCTAAACCAGGTGACTCAGGCCCAGGGAGTCCTTATTCCAGTCAAATGGGAATAAAGCATTAACTCCTCCTTCTCGAACCAAACTTGAGGTGGTCTTTACTTCCCTGCCTCTCTTCTTGGTCTTCCTGATGGGATGTGTCAGAATTCAAGTGTGTTTGTTTTTTGTTTGCTTTTTTTTTTTCCTTTTCTTTCTTTCAGGCCTGGAAAACATGAGGCTTTGGGCCTTGGGTTTGTAAAGTTTTTGTTTTGTGACTCATCATGGCAACCCTGCTTGCACAGCGCTGAGAAATGAGCACATTTGGCTCCTGAAATGTGGCTCAGGGAACAACCCAGCAGAACCTGTGGCTCTGGAGAGCAAGCAGCAGCAGGAATCTGGCAGAAAATGAGGTCAAACCAGCTCCAGGGTAAGCAAGATCTGTGGTATCACTCAGGAGCCACAAGGCTTCCCAGCACTGCACTCAAGAGATAATTTCCAAATGGGCAAAGCAAGACCTTTTCCCCAGTTCTGGGAATGGCAGACAGACTGGAGTGCTGCTGAAGTTTACTGGTTTGGTAAACTTCAGATTTGGGATAACGTGTTTTCTGAGAAATGGGCTGCACTCCTCAATGTGTCTTTAATACGAGAGTCATTCCCATTTGCCAGTGAACTTTACTTTTCCTCCAAATTTGCTTTGACAGTATTTATCAATCTTTCGAACACCATATTGTTTCCATTGCTTTGTTATTTTAAGCTGGAGATCTAAGCTTAGACAATGTAATGCTGTGATGAACGGGCCAGGAGACCAGCTCCTTTTTAAAAAGGCCTTTATTAAACAGGACAGCTCTGGGGTGGGGGCCTGAGGGGTCGCGCACACCACCACTGCTCCCACTTGGACACCGCAGAAGAGGAGGATCCGTGCAGCTTTGTCACTAGGGCAGAGCTGGGCCTTCCTTCCTCACGGGAGTCCCCGGGAAGACTCGTTCTCTTGGCCTCGTAGCCTAGGGTGTCATCCCAGTCGAGTCCCCTTGTGGTTATGTCGGCCTCTGGAGGGAAGTCAGGGGACTCCTCTGGGTCTTCCTTGTTCGATGGTACTGGTTTTATTCCTTCCCTTTTGTGTGGCTCGTTGTCTCGGGGTTTTTTCCAGCCTGGGTGCGTCCCATGAGTCTCTGGTCTCTCTCTCGTTTACATGAAAGTCCTTATGTCATCCTCCTCCTCAGGGCCCAACTGAACAAGGTACAGCAGCTTGGGGCAGGGGTACAGTGTTGCCATGTGGGAGTCTAGGAGCAGTGGGGGCAGGACCTGGCTGAACACTGAACAAGAAACACAGGGTACAGCAACTTGGGAGAGGGGGCAGGGCCTGGCTGAACACGGAACAAGAAACACAGGGTACAGCAACTTGGGACAGGGGTACAAGGTAAGTAAACCTGAGACAGGGGTACAAGGTAAGTAAACCTGGGACAGGGGTACAAGGTAAGTAAGGGGTTTACAAACAGTAATATGGTAACAATATTCGAATTATTCTTAACAATTCTCAAGCCTAAAAAGCAGAGGCACCAGATATTCCATTTTATTCCACAGGTCAAAGACAGATAACTTAGCCTGTCAGGTGATGTGATAAACATCAAGCAGTTCCCATTGGCTTTCATACTGACAGTCAGGAATTCTGAATCTTTTGGGAAAAAAGTACATGCTTTGGACCTTAGCTCTAATCTATTGCTTTAAAATCTGAAGCTAATGTTAAAAAAAATAAAAGGATTAATGATTGTCTTCAAACAGTTGTGGGATTATTTATGTAATTCTAAAATATATTTATTTTGGAATTGAAAATGAAAAAGAACAAGTCAGAAGCATCCTAATTTAACTATCAGTACTCCGTGAAAGAGAAAATTTGGAAATCTGCTCTCTACAGCAAATACAACAGAACTTTATTGATTCAGTTACTGATTTAACTAGAATAGGATCTGCACAGGTTGTTCTCAAGGGACAAATGTTCTGATCATCAGTGCCTTGTTTATTTTTAATTGGGGGATTTAACTCATGGGACCCTTTATGTCTTTCTTCAGTGTTTCCATCCTGGCTGTTTTATTTCGTGAATGGTCACACTATTAGGACAATTGGGCCTTCTGAGGAATTGTCATGACTTATTTATCTGAGTTATCTGAAGGTCTCTCTCTGCTGCTCCTCATTGTCCACGTGAAGTGATTTTAGCCGTGCTCCCCATCTTGCAGTGGTACAAACAGTTTGTAAGGGTTTATTAATCAGGGATAAACCTGATTATTAAATACTTAATAAAAATACTGCTTCTTGGCCTGGACTGGATTATGCACAACCTGCACAGGTGTTTCTGTGCTGCAGCCTTTGGTTCCAGGGTGATTATGGCAAATCTAACCAGGGTGTCCCTGAGCCTGTGTGTGTCAGCTCAATTAACAGCAAACCTCAGCTCCTTGCACTTGTGGGAGTCTGACAAGAACTTCTGGCCCATTTCTGTCCCATATTTAACCTTGGGCTTGCTTTTCACAGGCCTAGACAGACAAGTGCATGAAGTTGTCCCTCAGCCTCCTTTTCTTCAAGCTCAACAAACCCGAAGCTGCTCTTCACAGGATGTTCATTCCAGCCCTTAAGTGGCAAACACTCTAATTACAGCACATTAAGCTGGATCTAGTTGTGGAAAAAAACCCAAAAGTTGCAGACACCGTAATAAACCACAGCTTAGAAGACAAACCATGGAGACTAGGAAGACAAAGCAGTAATTGAAATTGCATCTGGTGCATAGCAACGTTTTTACAAGCTTCCAGCTTCAAGGAACATTTAATTATTCTAGGATTATAGTTACAGCATGAAAAAGCACTGAATCATTACATTTCCTTGAGTTTTTTTATATATAGTTTACCTGGAATCTTATCATAGGAGAGAATAATGGAAATTTACTTTAAAATCCTTGCTTCTAGAAGGACCTGGAAATTGTCACAAACAACAAAAACAAAAGGAACATCAAGGATTTGCAGCAGATGGCTAATTTTGTCTCTGTTGGGATTTGATAAGTGCATTCATCTGGACAAAGAGCTGGCATAAATAATTAGGGCCAAAAGCACTAATAAGGGTACACAGACCTGCTCCACAGAGAGGCTGAAGAACACTTTCAAAGGGGTTAATACCTTGATATTACACTTTTTATTTCTTTGTTTCAGCTTCCTTCTTCAGACATTGGAGATCTAGAAGTATTTCTGAAAGTTAGCAGGCATGGTTTCTGTTTCAGCCAGAGGCTCAAGCAGACAAAGCTCAATTTTTAGACATGAAAAAGCCCAGCCGAGAATCCCAAATCAACAGCACCAGTTCAAACAAGCCAAGAATTACACAGGCTTTGTCATTATTCTTCTATTTTGCATAGAGACAACTTTTGAGGATTCACAGCTGCACCAACTGGGAAACACGTTGACATAAAAATGCCCTTTTTTGAGTATTTTCCCTCAGTTAAGTGCAGGTTAATACAGGACTTTGCTGTATATTAAAAAAAAAAACCCAAAAAACAAAAAAACCTGAAAAAAAAAGAAAAATAAAAAAGTTTGCCATGTAGAAAATAATCTTGTAGTCTGCAAAAATGCAAAATTACTGAATTCCAGTAGCTTTTCACAAGTAGAGCACAGCAGTGCGTGGGATATTGCCCAGCTGTTCTCATTTATTGCACCTTGGCCATTGCTGCTCTCTTTGGGAGCAAACATCAAATACTCAGATCTAGTGGCTGCCAGTTGCTATTACCTGCACTTCTGCAGCCAAAGGCCACCTTCCTTCCTGCTCAAAACCTTACTCACTGGTGGAATTACGCAAGCACACCGTAATAAGAGCTCTAATTATATTGTTCCTTTTTGGGTAGGGCTTCCCCCGTCTCCAGTCAGAGGATTTTTTTTTTTTTTTACAGGATATCTTGTTTGTAGTTTCTGTGCCAGTAGAGTCACAAGTCCTTTCTTAGAGTATTGCTGAGTGCAGTTTACTGGTGGGTTTATACAATTCCAATGATTTATTAGCAGCTTAAGGAATGAGGTGGAAAACTACTGTCATAGCTATGATTTAATAATAAATGACAACACATGAAGATTTTCTGCATGTGTTACGTGCTCCTTCCTGGTGGCAGGCTTTGTTTCATTCCCATGGCTCCTCTCAGAGATCTTTGCAACCAGTAGATGGTTCAGGGGATGCACCTACCAAAGTCAGACCTGGTTTTGTTTGGATGATTATTTGGAAGGAGATCCTGATAAAACCACCCACAGGATCCAATTAGTCCAGCTGAAAGTCAGTCCAGCTGTCCCTAGTATTCAGAGCAGAATCCACACATATGTGGAACTAATGCATTTGTCTGATATTTGTCAATTTGACCAAGCAAATGTAATTTAAAAGCATTAATATTAACTGGAGAACAAGAGCCCAATGAAATCTCGTCAAGACAGAGTTTCAGTTTTGCCATGTCAAGGTATTGTTTAATTTTAGATTACTGAGTGCTTTCCAGCTTGTGTTTTCTCTTTCCTTCACTAAGAATTGGATCAGCTTGCATGCATCTGACTATCCCAGGAGTGTTTGTGCTTAGATGAACAATCTCATGTGCAGAAAGACCCTAGATATGATGTGATCAGAAGAAAATAAATCTGCAAGCTCTGTTGAAAATATTTTTTCTTTTTTTTTTTTTTTTTTTTTTTCCTTAGCTGTAACATAAAATTAACATAAAAATGAATGAAATCCATGTAATGAGTGTTTTTTTTGGGCATGCAAATCAGTAGAACAGCATACACTCAATCATAAACAACTTGTTTTAAAGAACTTTGAAGATTTGGTTTCTATGTTACACAATAAATATTTATCCACTATTCTGCTAAGTTACAAAAGGAAAAGAAAATCTGCCTTTTTATTGCAATAACCATAGTGATATTCAGAATAATGATTCAGCAAGGGACATAACAAGCTTATATTCTTCAAACAGATTCTGTGTATTTTTCAGATTCTATTGCTGCATTAAACTATTAAATGTTTAAATGGCCAGGACAGGGAAGGAAAAAACCCCAAATAATCTTTTGTTTATTCAGACTGTAGCCCATATTAGGCCACCTTTCCTGACAGGTTCTTCATGAAGAAATTGCAAACTAAGTAACAAGAATCTGCAACCAGAATGGCCTTTGCTGTGGTGTTTGTTTTCCTTCCCTCTTCATGAATTCAGTAATAACAGAGATAACAGAACAAGCATCTTTCCTTACTGTACCCTTGTGTGAAAAGGTGGAGCTGTCATTGCCATCTGATGGGGAGGGAGAAACCCCAGGGGTAATTCTGACCTATTTCCTTACCTTTTGTCTTACCTTCCAAGAAAAGGGCCACTCTCCCCCTGCAGTTGGTAGGAGGTGATCAGCTGTGCTGGAAATTTCTTCAGGTGGGTGAGAGTAAACAGAGAAGAGAAGGATGTTCCCTGAATCCACATCAGCCACAATTAAATCCCCATTACTCTGCTTTACAGAGGAAGGTCTTCCTTGTGGAGAATCTAAAGGGGTTTTTGAGGCAAACATATATATTTTTCCCCTCCAGTCAATTATTTTTTACTTGTTTCTATAATTTTTAAAATTTATTATTTTTTTAATCATATTGTGGCTTTTTTTTTTTTTTTTCTTTTTTTCTTTTCTTTGAGCTATGAGAAGAAAGCCTCGTGTTCAATGCCATGCTTTTCCTGGTGCTTCTTCATTGCCTGATCAACCACTTTCCATATCCTTCCACTGCAATAAATGCTGTGAAAGACAAACCTTGAGATAAAACAGGGACAGGAGACATGCTTTTCTGGTGACCACTGTGTCTTTAATCAGGTGCAAAATCTATTTGTCTAACCAGTTCACAGATGAAAACGACATTAAAAACACTGCTTTGAGCAGGGATTGTTTGGGTAGGAATGTGCTGAACGTACCCACTGGTCCAGCTCCCCAAGTTGGATGGAAAAGGAAATTTCTAGCTCATAGTTTAAAGAGTGAAGCAGCCCTGGGCACACCAAGCAGACCTTTAGGGGCCAGGAGATTTTATGGCTCTTATCTCCAGGGTGAGACTGCAGCTGGAGGAGGAGTTTCAAGTCTCTCTTTAAAATCAGGTTTGGATCTGTGGCACTGCAGTGTGTCAGCTGTGGGCCTGGAACACAGATGTTCACCACGAGCAGCCAGCCCAGGAAAAGCAAGGTCGTGCTAACAGCCCAGACGTGTGTGGACAGACCTGAGCTCCTGTGAGCCACGTGTTGGAGAGGTGCCACATGGCTGTGTTGCCATGACTTTATTTTCAGTCTAACAAACCCAGCCTGTGAGCACAAGGCTTCCTAGGCCAAGCACAGCACCCTGTTAGCACAGGTCTACACCTTCCCAGTAAAATCCAGCCTCCTCCAAGAGCAAACTAAGTTTTTGGATCTATCTTCTTGCTCACCTCCATGGGCACGTGCCTAAATGGCTTCCCAGAAACCACAGAGGAGCTGCTGGCACTGCAGAGATTTAGTCTCATTCTTCAGACTAAGAAAGCCCTCTGCATAAGGAAAAATGGGAGGCAAACGACTTCCTGGTCTTAATCCTGCACCGTAATCGTTCTTTTGGCCTTTACTGTTGCAGTTTAAGTTTTCCTGAGCTGCAGAGGAAAATATGGTTTCTGCAGATTCCAGCTTAAGCCCTATTTCTTTTTCATAAAGGTAGTCATGCACTTAGAAGCCAACAAAACCACACTTTATATTAAAATTATATTATGTTGAAATGATCTTGGTACTCCAGGCAACCCTTCAGCAAGATTTTCTGATCCATATTTAAGATCAGACAAGGGCAGGCAGTGTCAGGTGAGAACAATGTTCAGCCACATCAAAAAGGCTTCAGTCACAGTGAATTTTGCTCACAAAAATAACTCTGCCAGCTCGTGTCCTGTACCCCAGAAAACTTACCATCACACCAGTTTCTTCTGTCAATTATCAGACCACATAAGCTCAGGTGGCACTTCTTCATCCATGTTGTATTTCCAAGTACACATAACCTGTTTGTAACATGCGTTTCTCAGAGGTCAACAATTTATTAAGCATTTGCCTCGTGGCATTTTCCCAGTTTAACATCAGTACCCCATAATAATGATGTGCAAGGGCACTTTAACAAGTCTTTCATGGTACACCACAAATAACATAATGGAATGAATCAAGCATGTGATGACAATTAGTAGCGCAAGAATATCTGCTGTAACTTGCATTTCAAGTAAGATGTGAGGTGGAAAAGGGCAGTAGCACTAGGTCATCTCATGGGACAAGAATGTTTGTGATACACTAATTGTGAACTATTTCCTATAGATGGTACACAAACTCTTCTGAGAAGCATCTCACTGCACAGCAAACTTTGCTGCCTTTGGAAGTTCCCATAGTTTTGCCTCCTGTTAAACCATCTTTGCTCATGTGACGTAATAGTCTGTTCTCAGGAGTTAAATACAGATTCTTTCCTTGAGGTAGGAAGATGAGTAACTTTCCATGAATCAAGCTGATGAGAACATTTCCCTGAGGGAAAGCATTGTCCATTTACCACAGGTTTATTTTAAAAAGAAAAAAAAAAAAAAAAAAAAGAAACAGGTTACATATACCCATTGCAGTTCAACAGAAAGTTCTCCTCCTTTCAAGTGGGTAGTGGCCTAAAATGTCAGTATGGACAGGAAGATGTGCTGGATTTAATCACAGCCTAATGAACTGTTCTTTTTACTGGAGATGTAATTGTCAGTACATGCAGAAGTCTCAGGCAGACTTAGGTCAGGGATTTCTAATGAAGTCTAAAGAGGAGTACAACTTTCTGTAACACTCACTCCCAGGGTTCATTCCTAAAACCCAAATATGTTACTTTATATTACTTTTTACATATTCATCTTTGCAACTCACCTGAGCACCATGGAAAGAGACCAGAATCCCAAACCCATGCATCTTGTCTCAAGAGATTAGAGCCATTGTTTTTAAAATGCTCACCTGCTATTTTTACGGATTTATTTTATTCTTAAAAAATATTTTCTCTCTTCAGCCTGATGGAGCAAATATGTTTGACCTGACTGCTAGTAACACCTCCCTGTGCATTCCCTTAGTCCCTAGGAAAGGGAGACTGTGGTATCACATATCAAAATGTGCTCGGGTGTTGCCAACAGCTGAGTGACCTCGTGAGACACAAGGGCAAAGATGACTCAGTTTTGCCTGGATGGACAAGGGAGCAGAAACCTGCAGGCACCATGGCTCCCACACAAGCACCCCACAGCCAAAACCATCCGTGGGTCTGCTCTGAAGGTGAAGACCAGTCCAAAATGTGCTCGTCTTACGCCCAGATTTCACACAGCCAAAAGCGAGCTGCTCCCTCGCTAGCGCAATACATTGAATTACTGCCACAAAATGAACACAATCTGGTTGGTTTCCTCGTGGTCTGGGCTGGTTTTCCAGCGCAGGCTCCATGCCCTGGGTGGGGACAGCCCCTGGCTGTGTGTGCCCTTGGTGTGTGCCCACCAGCCGAGGCCGCGGGCGCTCGCACGCCCGTGGGGTTGCGTGCAGCCACTCGCTCTCCTCCGACCACGCAGGAGCTCCCACCCCATGGCAACGGGGCACAAACAGCAGTGTTCTGGGTGGCTGTTTGCAGGTTGTGGCTGGCAGTTGCTATGGTGCCTGGCAGGCAGGTGAGAGAAGCCCTCCTGAGGGGCACTGCCAGCAGCTGGCTGCTCCTACCTGCCTGGCACGCAAGGTTTCCCTCCCACCCTCTGCATGGAGAGCAAAAGGAGGCTGGATGGACACAGACAGGTGTGTGCTTGGCCACGTGGCAGCAGCATCCTGCAGAGGCAGGTGCCAAAGGAAGGTGTCATTTCTGTTGGCTTGCATATTGGGTACACCCTCCTGCCAGGAGGACGCTGCTCCTCCCACGTGGTGAAAATCCTTCTGCACAGATGGCAAATGCTGCTTTCTTTGTACCTCCTTGCCAGTGCTTCTGAGAAAGCCTTGGCATCCCACCTTACTCAGAAACATAGCGTGGTCCCCACGTCAAAATTAGACGCTCTTGGAACGCTGCTTTTTACAAGTACACGTTGGAAAAAGCCCCGAGAAAAGCTTGTTTGCAAACCTTGGCTATTGCTTTGTTTTAAGAACAGGACTGACACTGAAAGCCATCCTGTCCCAACCTGCAAACAAATTCCTTTCAAAGCTAATAATCAGTATCTCAAAACCCACTAAATTTCCATGGTGATGCCCACCACAGGGGTCTGAGTCACCCACTTGCCTGATTTCAAAGGGACTGCTTTCAACACTACCCAACAATCACAAATCTGCCGAGGTACAGTTTGTATTCCCACTCTGAAGTTCCTCTCACCACTTCTCTCTTCTTATTCTGTTGTGTAGCTCTTCTCAGCCTAGATGGCCCTTGACTATATCTAGGAAAAGGAATGAGAGAATTTTGGATGCCTCTTTGAATTTTATTAATCAGACTGGCGAGTTAATGGGAAAAACATTCTCCTTCTGATTGAATTAGAATTAACCATAGCAACAGGATATCTCAAAATGATTTGTTTTTCTCAATTAAGACAGGAGCAAAACACTTCAGATTAACCCAGACAATTTGCTAAAATTATTCACTTTATATCAGGATTTTTAAAACTTTTGATCCACCTACCCCTCTTTAGGGTTGAGAGTATAGAAACAAAGACATTCTAGGAGAGGAAATTTCCCTTCAGAAAGTGTCTCAGGTTTAATTTTATAGATTAAAGTGCTTTAAACTGCAAAAAAATCGATCCAATCTTAAAAGCGCATTTGGTGTTCTCAGCATTTGTCAGTGTGCATAGAAAGGAAATTAAATAGCATTTCTACCTCTAGATCCTCTGGATTACTTAAGAGCTCAAGAGGTAATGAGAACATTTTTCTGGCTGTGTTTTAGGGTCTAACCTGCAGCAAACTTTTGCTGAGGTGCCAGTGCTCTTGTCTCGACAACGTTCCATTTGAGTGAACTTATTCCAGGTTTACACTACCGCACTTTGAAGAGTGTGAGGCTTTAGAAATCAATGTCTGCTTTGTGTTCCTGTGACAATGGCTTGCAGTTGCCAAAACCACAATCCTTTTCCACAATATAAATAAAAACTGGACATGCACGTTTAAGATTAGACGCCGTCCTGTTTCCCTTCAGCTCTTGTAAACAGCAGGCATTTGGAAGAAAAAGGAGGGATCAGGAATCTAGAAATCAGGAAAAGTGATAACATGTCCTTAGTAGGGGAAGAAATACAAAACCTGAATTTCCAGTGTGATAGCAAGCAGCCTTCTGGATCAACAGTGTCAAAAACCACTGCGCTTCACAGAGGGAAAAGGGCATTTGCAGAAAGTCTTTCAAGAACTTCAGGTTTTCATGTGAAATTGTGCCCCACAAGTCCAAACACCCTCTGACAAGGTGCTCTCCTAGGTCAGAGGATCTCCTCCATCATCAGATCCTCATTCCCATGTGCTGGCTGTGCCTCCTTGGGAGGTGATGACATGGGGTGACGCGGATTTCACCACGTGCTTAACACGGCGATCTGGTGCGCGAATAACCAGAGGCTCAGCGCACTCGTGTGTCCCCAGCCCCAGCCAGGGGCTCCAGTCAGCAGGGGTGGCTTGTCAGGGGAGATGAACCCACTGCTAACAACAGGTTTACTCATGGCACTCTGTTTTTTTGAGGTAATTGCTCACGTTGCACCAGTTTTTGTCAGAGCCGTGAAACCGGGCAGTGCTCTGTGTCAATTCGCTTTTATCCCGCTCATCAAAGGCAGAATGAGCTGTCATTATTTCCAACATAGGACAGAGGGCAGAAAAGTGCCTTGGACAGGACTAACAAACAGGAAAATGCAGCTTTTCTTTTTTTTTAATTTTATTTTGTTTTTTTGCTAGATAGTTATACCACAAAGCGCTGCAGCAGACTTGTGTTTTCCAGCCAGTAACATCTTAAACACAAAACCTGCTGATTTTGTGGAGAGTACAAGTCAAGGCACAACAGGATTTTTGGCCTATTTTTAAAAATAGAATGTGTTAATCAGCAACGTCGACAAATATTTAAACCACTAATTATGGAAAAACAGATTGGTGTTCTCCGCTGTTTTAAATCTTTAGGATTCCTAAAGTCACCATGCCATCAAATTTTCTATCCATTTATAGTTAAAAAAAATGGATTTGAATTGAACTTTTAAGGTATTCACTCAGAATATATTTGCACCTTTTTTTTCCAAGAAAACCATTTCCTGTTGGCAGGATGGTTTCAAGCTCTCTGTCACAGATTATTAAAACAAATGTGGCCTTCCCTGGTCAATTCACTGGGAACTCAGTTTGTGAAAACTTTCCTATTTGGCTACCTTTGAAGACTCTTTCATCACATTCCTAACTATTGGGTCAAATAGCTGCTGTTACCCTATAGATGTTTTCAAAGTTTTGATGGAAACTAGAGCAATTTAATACAATTTTTCCAAATACACTGAATGTAACTATGAAGGGGGTTCCTGTGCTGTGAAGTTTTTGGCTTTTGTGGGTTAATTTTTTTTTAATTACTTTTAATCTGTTGCATTTTTATCTTTACTGTATTCTGAAGTTAGTCTTTAAAAGCTGGTGGTAAAACTCCAACAGTTTTCAACAAAAGAGAAAAAAAAATATTTTGCACTGGTTCCAGATGACCAGAAGGCAAAAAATGTTGGTGGTCCTGTTCCCTTCGGTCCTACAAGGAAACAAGAACAGTTTTTATTTCTATTTAAATGCTTAGATGGGGGGATTAGTCTATCAAATACAATCTCATAACACAGTTTTGGAAGGGGTTGTGAGGAAATGACATTTCTATTAGCATTTGGGGGCTATTAAAAGCATCTATCATTACAGCAATATCTAAAATACATGTCTGAGAACTTCTAGATGCTTCTTACTGACCCCCAAAGTGCTACACCGTAATAGCAAAAAGAGCATTTTTCATCACAGGAATTTGTCTACTGCGGACTGCAGCACAGCAAAACCACATCCTCAGCATGAGACCTGTTTCTGTTTGGGCTTAAATATATTTGGGAAGGGAGGGAGGGAGGGAGGGAGGGAGGGAGGGAGGGAGGGAGGGAGGGAGGGAGGGAGGGAGGGAGGGAGGGAGGGAGGGAGGGAGGGAGGGAGGGAGGGAGGGAGGGAGGGAGGGAGGGAGGGAGGGAGGGAGGGCATGGTTAAGGTTAGAAAAGGCCTCTAAGATCATTGATTCCAGCCATTAACCCAGCACTGAGCCATGGCAGGTGACCATGGCTACTTGCAACTTTCAAGGACATTTATGGTGATGCCCACTGTGAGCAATGAATGACAAATCCAGCTCTCCAGAGGTATAGATGTGTTCTTATATAAAGTATCTCTACAGATGTGGGCTGGATTTCCAAAAGAAGCTGAGAATCAACTCAGTGCCGAATCTGTTCTCCCCAGAGAAGACAGCTCCAATTTTGTACTTCAGACTCAATTGATTCAGATTGTGATCAATTCTTACTCCTCCCCTCAGCAATCTAATTTTGTTTGTAATGAAATTCTGTGAATTCAAAGTGAGGGGTCCTGTTTTCCAAGTCAAAGGCTAAAAGCTTAACTCCACTGACATTATTATGGTATTTTCAATGGTTTAGAACTCACTTTTGCAACATGTACTCTCACACTTCCATTGCAACTACTACTTTTTGTCTTTAATGTCAGGTTATTTTCTGATCTGTGAATACATTTGTGGATGTCAATGTGTCCTGTGCCCACATACACATTTAAAAACCTGTTTTTTGAAGCACACTGGGAAGATGAGTGTGAAGATCACTCTCTTCCTGGGTACTGGGTTAGGGCTTTGTTCCAGAATCAAAACCTCCCACTTCTTGGGAAGCACCAGTGAGGAAATTGTTGTGTTCAGGCAGGCTGACTCTGAGCCTGCACTTTTTTTCTTCTTTTGTGCTAATAGAACCTAAATTGCAGTGAATCAGAGGAGTTCGTGGAATGAGACAAAGGGCATGCTGGAAAGACTTGAGTTGGTCAGATGCTGCAGTCACTGAGGCTCACAGTATAATCACCTGATGATACTTTACAGAAGACTTTAAAACACAGGGAAGTTGTTTTGCTTTTTGGTGAAAGTGCAGCACACATTTTCCATTCTCTGGCAGCTGTCCATGCAACAGGCTGTGGAGTAGATGCTGAAAAGCTCGTGCTTCTCCAAAAAAAATGTGCTTGCTTGGGTAAAAAAACTGTGTTCTTGCAAGACATGTGGGCTTATTTATTGTTACTATTTCTAAAGATGCCAGTCAAGGTCACAAGATTCAGTTACTCATGTGCAAATACATCTGGAATGACACACCCTCTGTCGAACCACTTCCTGTGAAATTAGATGTGAGCAGCACTAAGGAGCATGTCAGAGATGGGAAGAGATGAAATGACTCTCCCCAGGGCATGGAGTTGCCTGCCACTCTCCCTAGCAGCACATCTGTTTTGCAGCAGATGAAAAGGGAGTTTAACCCCACAGTGTTGGTAAAATGCATCTCTTGATAGAGGCCTCTGGCTGGACACCGCACATTCTCCTCCTGGATTACCCATCTCGGTTCTTTAAATTGCGTTTTCAAAGTGTTACCTTCACTGTATTCACATAAAACTGGTGTCTGCTGTCTCTCCATCATTTCCAGATCTCTTGTAGCTGCATTTTGTGGCACGCTGAGAGTCTGGGAGGGTTCTGCTCAGACACAAGGCTCCTGAAATCAACCTTCAGTCTGTCACACTCAGGGTGTGTTTTCCCTTTGTCACACCCATTTGGGGGTCACAGGAATCCAGGGCTGAATGCTACCTGAAAACTCCTCTTGGTGTTTTGTATTTATCCTATGGGGTCACATCTACATTTACAGCTTGTTCCCTAAGACCTACCTAGACCACAAATAATTTTTCAAAATCTATTCTGAAAGAGTGCTGAAGGCAGCAAATAGATTACTTTTATCTTAAACACAGGACATTTTCTTCTGGTGCTACCCAGACCCTCTTTTTACTTTCACAGAACAAAAGATCCCTCCGAATTACTAAGTACAATTCTGTTTTTGCTGTGGCAAGCTTCCTTGTTTTTTCATGCACCAAGGGAAACACTGTATTTGGCCAAATGACCCAATGATGTTTGAAAATGTCCAACTACTGAGGGCACTCGTTATGAAAGTTCATCTGATTCAAACTCTTCAGGAAGCAAATATCTGGATAAAAGGAGGCTTTTTTTTGAAAGCACATTAATCCCTAATAAGATACAGTGTGATACAGAGCCTGTTACTGTTTTGACCTCTGGTAACGCTGCTGAAATAATTCAAGGGATGAGTTTGTCAACATTATTCTGTAATCTTTAATTATAGGCAGAGTTCAAATTGATGTTATTGTGTTCATCCTAATTTTCCCTTCTCTAAAAGCCCAGGGGCCAAAAAAGTGAAAACACTTGTGTGGCATTAGGAGAACGTGCCATGAGTGACAATTTCACCTTCCTTCCAAGTCATGCCTCAAAGCAAACTCTACAATCTGCCAAAACCTAGCCCTTAGCAAACCACTGGTGATACTGCCACAGAGGGAGGAAACAGCACTGGTGACAATCCCAAGTCCAAATAGAGCCTTTCCCCATCATGAAGAGAGTAATGGACAAACATTTCTGTCAGGAATTGAACATCTGATCTGGATTCTTCCTTTCTAAACCATTTCATCCATCCATGCAGAGGTGGGCAGATGCCTCACTCCATTTCATGAACTCTTCTCTGCCTCTGTGTAAGACACAGAACCATCTGCATTGTTGATTTATATATCTTTCCTATTTTCTCTGTTAGCTATGTTTTTTTTTCCCTCTGTATTTTTGCCTTTAGTGGTGTCATAATCCCAACTCTTAGTTTGAGCTGCATCACTTTATCTAGTCAAGACAATTTTCTCTGGTTACAAACTTCATGAAGACCTTGTGAAGGTATTTGTTTCTTTCATTAGTCCTCCAGCTGAACCCATCTGGGGTCAGCAGAGAGCAAGAACAGCACAAGAATAAAGTAGGTTTATGTGTGAATTTTATAACAATTTGAGGACCTAAGGCTCGAGGTACCACCTTGAAGACGTAAATTTGATACAGGCACTATGGACCCAGGTGGAACTGAAAAAGAAGACACTCTGGGTTTTTACATATTAAGTAATCATTCCTATGTTCCCTCATTACCCTTGCCTGTGGGCAAAAAGGTGAGAGGAGCTGTAAATGGGTTAATCCTCTATTGTGCTAACAGGCATAAGAAAACACATCCTGTTCCAAGATATCTAAATAAACTCCATTTACAATTTTCTGACTCTGCAGCCACATTTTTCAAAACTTGACACCTCTTTGAGGATAATGCCATCAAAATAGCTCATCCACCTCTCAAAAGGGGTAAATCCCTGCTGGCTTGCTGCTGATCTGAGTTTTGCATGCACCTTTGTATGATTTATTTAGTACTGGGACCTGCCCTTTCCGAGTCGCCTTCACTTCATATTTTCATCCTTTTAGTGATACTTTGTGCTTTACAGACACTTCGTACACCTTGGGATTAACTCAATGTGATATCTTCTACCCCTAAATGTACTGAAACAGCTAATTTTGATCCACAGCCTGTAGAGATTAAAGTTCCTCTTTGCAGCTGCCTTGTTTCCTTGCCCTCCCCGCTGCCAAATGCTCTTTACTATGAATTTATTCCAGCTTTGCCTTCTAAGAGGAAGCTTGACACTTCCTCCCCATGAATCATCTTCCATCATTGCACTTTTACTTTTCTTCTAAAATCCTCTGTAAACACTTCCTCCACAGGTTATTCAGGAACTGTTACACCAAGACTCCAGAACACTGCATGTTTTCTCCATAGAAATGTCATTAATTCTTGAACTGGTTGCTGAATTTTATTTTTTTTTTCCCCACAGAAAAACCATTCCATCTGATCTCTTAAAAAATTGACCATTGGTGCTTCAGAACTGCAAAGTAAGAACATGCAAAATTTGGATTTTCTCCCAGACTTGCATGCTGATTAAATTATTACACCTAGAGATCCAGTTTTTTTATTTCTTGCCAGTGAACTGAGAAGTCTCCTCTGGTTTTACTGGGGAAAAAAACAAAATTGTGGAGTGAGTTATGATAAATATTGAACTTGTACATGTAAAGACAGACTGAGGATGTCAAATATGAAATTACACCAGATGTCCACTGTGAACACAACTGGCTTATTACACAAATCCAGAGTTCTTTCACTGCAGTTTTAAGAACTTGTACTGAAGCCTAAACCTCAGCAAAATTCCTCGTGTACATGCAAACTTGTGTATAGAATCTGGTTCCAGGCAATCCCCAGTGCTGCATCCTTATTAGTCATTTGAGCTTTTCTTCAGAGGTGATGGAAAAGGAGCAGTGACTTGGATTTTGGATGCAGCCTTTCAAGATTTTCCTCTGCTTGAGCTCTCTTTTATCACTGCACTTTTAGATCTATTTTCTGTGCAAAACCTGTTGTCTTTCCTAAAGCTTATGCTGACCAGGAATGTTTAGCTGCAAGCCAATTTACCCTGTTTGGAAGGCTTAAGCTGCAGGTTTGGGTACACATTTGTCAGTGCTCACAGTCCTACAGGCTCCTGTGAGGGCTTTCATCTCCAGCTTTAATTTCATTTACAAGTCTGGGAACCTTTGTAAGGTCTCATCCATCTTCAAATGGCATCTCAGCCAGAAGAGGGGTATTCTAGGTTCTGACAACTTCAGATAATAACTTCTGATAACTTCAACTAGCCTCCTGGTTCAGATTCAAGCTCATTTCTCTGTCTCAATAAGAGTCTTTTGGCCAGAAAGATAAAAACCCTTCATCCCACACTATTTTTAAGGACACTGCTTTTGTTAATTTGTAGTTAGTTTCATCTTTCCTTAGATATTTTGGCTTCCATTGCTGACTTTACTGGAAGCAGATTCCAGCCAGCTGATTCAGAGATGGGATCATTACAGCTTTAAGGGAAGACACGTGATCCATTTCTTCTTTCTGAGAAAAGCTCTCAGTGCAATCCCTAAATTCAAAGGTGATATTGTGGTTGGATTCACAGCTCTTGGTACTCCAAATTCAGGCCTTCTTTGAAGGCAAGTTAATGTGTTGAAAAGATAATTCTGAAAACCTAACCATGAAGTTTCAGGGGAAGTGTTTTTTTTTTTAGCCACGTATTCCATGGGCTTTGTTCTGACAGATTTCCTACATTTCCTGTATGATTTATTAGGTTCTATGAATATCCCAACCTTCAGACAAATCTGTCAGCTCTGTTCCTAGAATATGAATCTCTGATTTGAGTCTCCCAAAATTATTTGAATACCATCAGTCTTGTGATTAATACTCATTCTGGCATTTTTATTTTTTATTTTTTTTTGACTCCTGCATACATCTTTTCTTAACCCAGCTCTATTTTTGTGCCTGCTGACTTGGTGCAACCTTTCTAGGGCATCTTTCACTGTTGCCTGCTGTGGTGCCATGCCTTGCCAGGAGGTATGGAGGGGAAAGAAGCATCATCCTATTGTGTGACTTGTGTTCTCCAATAAAGTCTGCTTTAGCTGTGTGCCGTGTTTGGCCTCTTACATATTTTGTGATTAACAGGAGTAAGTCTTGGCTTGAGCCTGTGCCTGTAGGGTCCCTTGCAATTATCACCAGGCACCCATGAGTCTTGCCAACTTTGCAAAAATGTATGTTACACAAATCTCAGGCCCCAAAAGAATCTCTTCCCTTTCCTTCCCTGTTTTCCCTTCCATATTTTTGGTAGCAGTTCAGTCACCATTGTCTATTTCTCCAAAGAAACCCATCCTACACTCTGCTGCTTTACAAAGTGAACATAATTAAGCGGAAGGCACAAAAAAGTCATCGAGCTGACATTGCAGAATGGTTTCTAGTCTCATTTTCTCTGTGCTCCCTTTCAAAACAATTTTTTCCAAGCACTGTATTTTCCCAAGTGCTCCTGGGCTGTTTTGCTTGCTTAGTCTCCTGCAGCAGATAAAACCTCTATTCTTCAAGATTTCTGGTACTAGAATATGTAAGCAGAATCCACTTAAATTTTTCACAATCGTTGAGAAGACAATCTGCTGTACTTGATGAATTCTGAGATGTTTTGGTGAAATTACCTATGATTTGACTTGAGCCGTAGACCTCTGAAGAGCTCCCTTTGAACATATAATAATATACAATTTTCATTCTCATTTCCTCCAGTGCAGTGTGCTGTAAAGCAGCATTTTTCACATGGTTTTAACTTTCAGACACAGTGACTTGAAACATAACTGTGCTCCTCAGCCCCAGGACTGGAGAACAAAGTTTAAAAATTTCCTGCTAAAAGGCTTAATGATGCAGAATTTAGGTGTTAAAGTACCTGATCTCTAATGTGTTACCTCCATGACAGGAATATAAATGAGTGTGTGAGGTATCCAGTCTTCCCATAAAATGTTTGGGAAGAGTAATGGGTTCACAGGGTGACCAGGACATGGTTACACTAAAGAAGGAGACAAAATCATGGGCAACAAAAAGAGCTGACCTGAACTGTGAAAACTAGGGGTCAGTCTGAGATCTTGTCATTCCCAGTCATCAGTGTTTTACACAGATTTTTTACTCAATTTTACTTGAGTTTCTCTCACGAGATCTCACCCACAACACTGAAAAATCAAGTTCAATACAGTCTATTTTCTAGCATATGTCTCCTTGCTTCCTTTCAAACTTGCGTAGCTATCAAAAAATGGAATGAAAACATTGATTAAGTTGGAAAAGACCCTTAGGATCTGTGAATCCAACCATTAACCCAGCACTGCCAAGCCCAACACTAAACCCAGGTGCCACATCCACAATTTTTAGCTCCCTTCAGGCATGGTGAATAATCGTCTTCTCTGAGCCTCTTTCAATGCCTGGCCACCCTTTAAGTGAAGAAATTGTTATTAATATCCAATCTGCATCTACTGTAGCACAACTTGAGGCCATTTCCTCTTGTCCTGTAATTTCAAGGGTAATCAGAAGCAGCCCAAAATTAAAATCTTGAGAGTAAAATAAAATAAAATACTAGCAATACGCCAACACTTGGCAAAATGGCCCTGCCATTTAAACAGAGGTGGCAATTAAATAAACTAAATGTACTTTAAAAGTCTGTGTTGCTCTGTCCATCACTCATCAGCATCGCTTTTTTGTATAATTACCATTATTCAAATAATCAAAATGTTCCATGAATTAGAACTTCTTGGAAAACCTCTGCTAGGAAATTAGATGTTTATCCCCAGTTGCACAGGGTGTATTTGTAACCTGGAATAAAAAAAGCTGTCCTGAGGAATTCAATGATTCTGTGCATCTGCTGGCATTAATTAGAGGATTTAATCTACTCTAAGCTGATTACACCCAAAAACTGAAGGAGGTTAGATAATGGCAGAAGCTAGTGGACCAAACTGTGTTGTATCCATCCTGTGCAACTCTGCTGAACTCACCTGACTGCACAAAGTATGGCAGAGGCAGAATTTATCCTGACAACCCTCAAATCCAACATAATCTTCAAAGTAAGTTTTGGAGTTTGATGCCCAGGTCAATTTGTTGGTTTTTTTTAAGTACACTTTAGCATTCGTCATTCTCTGCTCACATCTGGGACAAAGAGTTTTGGAGAAGGGTGTTCAGACATGGTCCAGGAAAGGAAAGACCTCAACATTCAGTATTTCAAAGGAAAAGAAATTAATAAATCAGTGCAAAAAGTTAATATTTACTGCTGTTGTGTAGTTTGAAAGAGGTAGATTTTTTTTAGCCCTGGCATTCTTCCAGTGCAACTTGTCAAACCAGGTTACATATGAAATGTGCCTGCAGCCAAAAATGTGAGAACTCAGTGTGAAGATGTGCAGAGGCTTGTTTGATTTGGGGTGATTTTTACTTTTCATCAAAGGAACTACATGATCCTCTTTCATGGGTAATATTTCCAAGGCTCATTATTATTCCATTGTTTGCTTTGGTTACTGGGGCTCATTGGAGGAAACATTTAATTTAGTTTCTTCATTATGAGACACTTTGTCAAGGTGCAGTGCTGTGCTTTGTTCTTCAGACTTCTGATCCATAAACCCTCCCTGGCTTTGCCATGTTTATTGACACCCAAGGGAATCTGCATTGCATAATGTGTCAGACTTGATTTGCTTTTCCTTCCCAATTGTCTCTATTTTTCTGGGGAAATATCCTTCAAATTTATTTTTTTTTTCAGACACAACGACAAAGGCTTATGTTTGAAACAGTATTGATTTCACAGTATGAAGGAATTTATTTCATGTGACAACATCAATGCAAGATATAAATAATCATTTTACTCTGCTTCTGCTTAGAGGTGGTAGCACAGATCAAGGATTGTAATTTCTTTAAACATGCTAGCTCAACAGACTGTGATTGTCAAAGCACACTTCTAATTAATTTTTAAATAGAAGAAACTATCATAGTTTTTCTGTTTGAATGAGAATTCTGTTTGCCAGCCAAAGTAGCTGCAGCAACTTAACTATTATTTTAGTGAACCTGTTGTTTTTTATGCAGTGTATTATTTTTATCTTTCACCAGTTCATGGACACAAAGCAGTACTTGCACCAGAGAGAAAAGAAATCCAGAGGTCCATGCCATAACAGGTTTTTGGAGTTTATGTGTGTGAAAAAACAGTTCTGCATAGACTGTTTTACATTTTTATTTAAGTTCTTGATTTCCAGTTAGTGGAAAGTTGTTACAACTTGTCAGATGAGAAAGTAATGAATAAATATTGAGAGTTAATTAAATAAATGTTTTGGTTTTGTAATGTGTCCTTTCCATCAGTTCTCGATTGTTCTTCATTGTATGAACACATTTTCCTTATAGCACATTACTTTTAGTCCTCCCAGTTTCAGTTTTCAGTCCTCCTAATTCACACAAGATTTATTGTTTCACCTGAAAGAATCTTCTGTCCTGCCCTGATTTCCAAAGACTATAACCAAAACCTCTTTCCTTTTTTTGTTCCTTGGAATCCCTTCTCATCTGCTATTTAAAAGTTCCTTTTTCACAGCCTTCCTTACTAAGTTTCCTTGCAGACTCTTCTCTTGAAATCACCCTTTTGCATCTTCAATCCCCCCTTCTCCCTCATTTTGTTAGTGGAATAAAAATGCAGCTAATTTCCCTTCCTTCATGTATTGCTCAACTAAGTTTCTCCTGCCTAGAATATGTTGCTTGTAGAAGTCAATTTAGCAGACAAACTATTTTCCTGGAAGTTTTGTTCTTCTCTTTGTCTGGTTAGGTGGAGGCTGCTCATGTTTTTTAAATCATTTTTTGCAAGGTGTACAGCTCCCAGTGTTTATTGCTACTTCTGTTATAAGCATTCATCAGTACAACACTTGTCACCATCCCTGTACTGAATTTAGCTGCAACTTGCAACAGCAGCGTGGAGATTAAACTAAATTTAGAGATGTCAGGCTACTTATTCTTTAGAATACGTGTGCTGTGAAAAGGTGAAAAGCCTGGAGTGTCCTAAAATTACTAGAGTTAACTGAAGGGGAAAATACAGCATTTTTTGGGAGAGAGGAAGGAGGAGAACAACCTGACAGCAGTGAAGTGGGGGAGCAGCAAACAGAACAGGTTGGTGCTGGTTGTTTTGCACCCAACAACAGCTGATTGTGCTGCGCCAATTGGCTGCAACCCTGACAGCAGGTGAAGCTCATTTCTGTCAGACTTCTTGACTCTGAGTGGTTCCAGCAATGTAGATACTGTTGATGGACCAAAGAGATAGAGAGAGAGAGATGAGATCTGCTCCATTGTTCTGCTCAGAGCAGCTTAGGCCCAATTTTTTAATTAACAAAATGTTACCTGCAGCCCAGGTATCCCTGGCTGTTTGCTGTACAGGGAGGTTATTCAAATTGCCAGGCACACTTACTCACACAGAGTAAAAGCACTGGAATTGCCCCAGGTCAATGCAGATGAAGAAGGGACACTACCAACAAGAGAACTTAGGAATCAGGAATCAGGAAGTGATTTCTGTGGGGGAAGAGGAGGGAAACAGCATATAGGGAATAGAAAATCCCTTGAAGACAGCTTAGAAACAGCACACTACTTTCAAGAGACCAGTGGTCTGAACATCCAAAGTACAAAAAATTATTTAGAGATAAATATCTCCTATGACCAAGCTAGATTTGATCTCATCTGAGAACATGGAGAGGATACATTTAAATGATAGCTTGCCTTTCATCCAGGGGCAAATTGGCTTTTGGAAGACAGTGAGATATCAGCTTTTCACAATGTTGTCCCAGACTTCAAACTGAGTGAAAACGCTCTTCAATGAAAAGATTCTGGTCTCAGTCCAAGTCCCACCCATTATCCTCTGCAGAGTGAGTCAGAGCTTCCCAAACATCCACGATGTTATGTCAACACTTTCTAGTGTGAAAGAAAATGTGTCCTCTATCCTGGAGTCTTGTAGGTAAAAATAATTTCAAATACATGTTGAGCTGGGGTTTCTAGAACACAAGAGTCCAAATAAAACTCAAAGTTAGGAATCAGGTTCCAGGTGTGATCAAGGAGAAGGCAGAGGAACAGGGCTGCTAAGAACTCCTTACTGAAAGCAAGTTCCTGGCTTTCTCACCTCTACAAAATTCTTCCTCCCTTCCTCCTCATCCCTCCAGCATCACTGAGCAACATGTTCCACTATTATTTTAATATATGACTAATGTAATTAGTTTAATGTTTCACTCCTTCCTCACATAAACCTGAAAGCAAACTCTGATTCCACTGTAAGTAAACGAACGACACGTGGGGTCTCCCTTGAAAAATGCTGGTGCAAAAGGAAATGAAGGATTTTGTGGAGGTAGCAAAAGCAGTAACAACTGTTCAGCTAAATACAATTCTTCTAGTCACCTTCATTTCCAGCAGAAATATTCAATTCCAAAGAAGAGGTGTGCTGTGGTAAGGCCAGCAGTGTCTCGTGTCTTCCCCTTACATCCTCTGATGTAGAAAAAGTAAGTATCTCAGTGGCTGGCAGACAAACAATTGGAATTTTCAAAGGCAGAAAGCACCAGCTTCTCCTGAAAACTGAGGCACATCATGATCTATTTTTCTTAGAGGATGATACAGTCAAAGTATATGTATGAGTGTATAAATATCCATATAATATATGGATATACATGCAATACATAAATAGGTTTTAAACACTATCCTTCTTTTTTTTTTTTGTGCTTTCTGTCCTATCCTTGTGGAAATGCCATTAAATTACACAGAAAATAATACAATGAAGCTTTTAAAATCTGTCCATTTAGCACTCCAGGAAATTCAGAAAGACTGAAAAAAACAATGTAATTTACAAACATTTCTTCAGCTAATGTCAGTATTTCTTTTCATGCATCTGCTTGATATAATATCTATTAAGCTTGGGAAACATGCAGGAAATATTTTTAATGTAGTTGACTGGCTGCCCACAGAGTACTACTACAGTTTTGTAATAAACACTAAGACATTTAATATGTCTTTAACATATTAAAGACATTTGCTGTCTGAAAAAGCCACACAGAATCACAGAACCACAACTTGGTTTGGGCTAGAAGAGATCTTTAAAGATCAGCCAGCTCAAACAGGGATGTCTTTCACTAGATTGTGTTGCTCAAGGCCTATCCAAACTGGCCTTGAATATTTCCAGTAATGGTGAGCCAATGACTTCTCTGGACAACGTGTTCCAGTGCCCTCACCACTCTCATTCCAAAATATTTCTGCCTTATATCCAGCCTAAATCTACCCTCTTTCACTTTAAAATCACTGCACTTTGTTCTGTAACTACATGTGCTGCAAAAATATCTTTCTCCATCTTTCTCTCTTTCCCTGTAACACACTGAAAGGCTGGAGCCTGTTCCTTCCAAACTCCTCTGGTGCCCAGGATGAGCAACACCAATTCTCTCAGCCTCTCTTCACTGGAGAAGGGTTGCAGCCTTCTGATCATTTTGGTGGCTCTTCTATGGTCCTGCTGTAATAGATCCATGAATTCCCTGTGCAAACTTCCTGAGGGTGCCCTTGATCCCGCCATCTAGAGCCTCAGTGAAGACACTGAACAGTGTTGGTCCCAGGGTGGGTTCTTTAGGAACACCACTCGATGCTGGCCCCCACTCAGACTTCGAGACATGAGCTGCCACTCTCAGGCTGTGGCCATCCAGCCAGTTCCTCATCCATCTACCCATCCATCCATCCATCCATCATCCATCCATCCATCATCCTCCATCCATCCATCATCCATCATCCCTCATCCATCCATCCATCATCCATCCATCCATCCATCCATCCATCCATCCATCCATCCATCCATCCATCCATCCATCCATCATCCATCCATCCATCCATCCATCATCCATCCATCATCCATCCATCCATCCATCCATCCATCCATCCATCCATCCATCCATCCATCATCCATCCATCCATCCATCCATCCATCCATCCATCCATCCATCCATCAAATCCGTGTCTCTCCAACGCAGAGGCAAGAATTCTGTGTCCTTTCTATGTTTTTTCAAGAATGGGTGTGATATTCCCTTTTCCCCAGCCCCTGGGAGCTTTGACTGACCTAACTTTGCAAACATGACAGTGAGTGTAGTGACAACAGTACTATGGACTTCATGTATACTCAGGTTCCCCAGGTGAACTCAAACCTGGTTTTGTCAGGATACTCTCTTCTCTAATGAGACATCCTTTTCCAAGAAAGAATGGTCCCAGTTAAACCACTGTGCTCCAACTGTTCCTTTTTAAGCATCTTAAAGGAAATAAATATATTTTTTTGATGCTATGCTTCCTCACATCCTCTCTGATAAAGATAAAAAGAGAGTATCCAAGGAAATTCCTGGATATATATCACTGCATCTTTATTTTTTTGTCACACATATCTTTATGTATTTCTTTGAACAATTTACTTGTAATGCTCTAAAGGTGGGTACAGTATAGTTATGCCTAATTTATTTACAGTTAACTGATTAATTCATCACATCCATATCAGCTTTTAAAGTTTAGGTACTTGGTACCTAAATATTATGGTATTCATAATTTTACAATTGCTGTTTCAGAGATGCAGTCAGTCAAAAAATATGATTACACTTTAGGTGTATCCATCAACCTATGTGTGGACTCATGGAACCATAAAATTATTTAGGTTGGAAAATACCCTTGGGATCAAGTCCAGCCATTAACCCAGCTCTGCCAGGGCCACCACTAATCCATGTCCCCAGGTGCCCCATCCACACATCTTTTAAATCCCTCCAGGAATAGTGACCCAACCACTTCCCTGGGCAGCCTATTCCAATGCTTGACGACCCTTTGGGTGAACAATCTTTGCCTGATGTTTAATCTAACTTTAATCTAGTGCTGAGTTTTATCTAAACCTCCCCAGTCATAGCTTGAGGTTATTTCCTCTTGTTTTATTACTTGCCACGTGGGAAAAGAGTATATAAATTGATTTAAACTCCCCAAAATTTAAACAGTATACATTGTTCACACAATCTTTTATAAAATATGAAATTTGTAACAGTAATTTTCTGGATATCTTCCCAAGTTTTAGAAGTGAATAAAACCTATGCATTTTTCTCCTTGATGTTGAAAGCAGTTCACAGTGAGAATTTCCACACAACAGACACCAGTCTGTCTAATGGCACATAATCTGTGTGTTTCCTTCCCATGACTCTTTATCCAACTAAGATAGTCTGTCCTAAAAAAGCGATTTCACTCTTTTCCAGAAGCAACAAGCCAGTGCTTCTTCTGCCACCTGCACCGTGATCTGGAGCCGTGTAACATTCCCTGAGATCACACACCCCTTCTCCTAAGGCAGCTCCACTTCCAGTAGCCACACTTGACAAACTTTGGCTCAACTTACCCAGGAGGTTGTGTCCCTGGGGAGGTGAAGGCATGAAAAATGCCATTGATAAGACGTGAGTCAGGGGTGCTTCACCCCAACGTGCGCAGAACCCGGTGAGATCACCTGGCACCTTCCCGCACAGATACATCACCATCGTGTGCTGAACAGGTCTGATTAGATAAATCCATTGCACAACGAAGATATTTGCTGGAGCTGAAAGAGGAGTGAAAGGTTGGATTGCAGATGGATTTAAAAACGGGACAAGCTGGGTTTCTGTCCTTGCTTCAAGGATGTGGTGAAACCTGGAGCTCAAAATTACCTTCAGATGAGGCCACTAGCAGAAATGTTAGCAATGTGGTGTCACATTTCTCACAGCCTCAGGATTTTGCTGGGTATTTCCAGCTTGCCATTATTCCCTGATATTCCACCATACAGTTTGAGGAATTATTTGAATTATCTTCAAAGCCCTTATAATTAGCTCAGTTTCTTTTGTCTCTGCAAATCTTGGCAAGTTACGTCTTGTAAATCAATCCCTTCATCTCCTCCAGCAAAGCATAAGGCAAAAACTGTGGAACATACAAAAATCAGGTGAGAACAAAGCACTCCCTTTTCAACACATGACATAAAAAGCTACTGTAGATATTAATTTTATTCAAGTATGCCCAAATGCTGTAGTCACTATAAATTTCATTCATCATAAACGCTAATGGCTGTTATTATCACTTGAATTAACCTTTATTTTTGCAACTCTAAACAAAATTGCAATGATCAGCGTGTTTTTTCCCCCTAGACAATGATTTTTCATTTCCCCCTCAAATTTTTTATCTCTCCTGAATTTGACCCATCAGTCTTGAATGGCAGGAAGGACCTTGCTATGGTCCATGACTCATTTCAGCTCTTCCCCAGCCACTCCCTGGGTGTGCTTTTTGGTTTGTTTTGTTTGTTTTTTAATAGGAACAGCTCTTGCAATCTGAAGCTGTACAGCTCTGTAAAACGATGTGGCATCACCTGCCTGCCAGGGGAAGGGATTACAGCTTCAAGAGGAAAATGTGACACTCTTTCACAAGGGTTCCACTGACAAGGGTTCCTGGTACAATTTTGACATCCTAAAATGCTTTTAAAAGCATCCATCCAGATGCTCTGAGAAGTGCCACTCCTACAAACTGAAGATGCCTGGCTTGTGTGTTTGGTAATTATTTGTTATTGGAAAATGCTGTCCTTTGAAGGATGTTGTGTGCACAGGAGTCACTCAGGCTGAAGTTTCTGCAGAATCAGCTCAATTTGGTCATGATGAAGCAGCCATTAGCTACAGGATATCCCTCCACATTTCTGGGGAGGGTTTTTGTTTCCCCAGCCTTTGATTTCACAGGCAGACTTCCTGAGACACAGGCTGACTCTTTCTGGTGGCATTTTGGAGCCCAGCATATATGGGCAGGCTAATTTCTTATCTGGTACCCCAAAGCCTTTTCTTTGAAAAAAACCCAACAAATAATGACATGATGCAGTATTTTTCTGGTCCCCAGGGTCAGAATTTCTTATTTATTGTAGCTGACATTTGACTTGTGGTTGAAGAAGATGGTTCTTTAAGTCCACTGATATTTCAAATGACTGCAGTGGTCCAAAATGGAACTGAAAAGTCTACACACACTTCTGGGGACTCACCTGCTTTCCTAAGAAGGAATAATGTGAAGTGAATAAAGCATGTGAGAACAGGAAAGCAAAGAAAAATGCCCAGCTCCAGAGTAGCTTGACATTTCAACATGAAATTAGAGACTTGCCTTTTCTTCACTGCATGTTCTCTGCTTCAGAGCCAGAGGAAAATGTGTAGTTAATATAAAAATTGTCAAGGGAAATATTACATTATGGTAAGAAACTGAAAAAAAACCTAATTTGTGGTAGCCCAGAAGATTCAGATGGCACTTGTAAGATATTAAGTTCTTACATTTGTCTTCCTACCTGCAGCAAAATAAGTGTTCAGTGCAGTGATGGCTACGTGGTACAGAAAGCAGCTTTTGCTACATGAAAGGCAGTGAATGGTCAGTCTCTTGACCGAAAAACAAAAAGGAAACCCAACCCTTCAGGTCAAAATACTGTTTCAATCCTAGAGATCAGGCACTTTTTTTACCACTACATAGCTATTAAACTTCAAAGTCTTCTCAGCCAATTGAAAAGTGAAGAACGAGCCAGGAGGAAGATTTTCTTTCTAAAAAGTTGCAAAACTGTAAGTTTTATATTGCCAATAATAATGGTCATTAGTAAAAATCATCTAAGTTTTATGTTCAGAGGAATGCCTAATAAAAAATCAGCTTTGGTGGAAGCATGGCAAATGTACTTCCCAAGTTTTTGATGATGGCAAACAAAACTCAGCCCATACAAAATGGCCCAAGCACCAGCACTACTTGAACATCCTCTGGGGCCACCAGTTAGGTATGGGCACAAGTTTATCCACCATATCTGTTAACAGAAATCACATCTCAGCCTTAAATGATATTTGTACAGCAACAACTCTGATGTCAACAACTCACAGACCAGCCTGGGAGATGAAAAGATTTTTAATGGATTATTTGTGTATTATCCCAACAGCACCTTCAGCATCTCAGGGCAATGAAGATACCCCAATCTCAAATTTACATCTCCTTTGATACGTCAGTTGTATCTGGCTGGGTAATTTATTCTCCACCATAGGGCCTTGACTCAGGGAGAGACGTCAGCACATGTGTAATCTTGAGCAGGTTCATTGTCCCATTGATTTCAGCAGGTGATTCATAAACCTGTGGAATTGCAGTCTGGCTCTGTTGGTGTTTGCCAGTGATCCCACACAGTTCAAATCCCATTTTATTCCCCATCAGCTCGCTGTGAGCATTCTGTGCTTTTAAAACACTGAGCAGTGGAACCTTTGGGGACCATGCATTTACAGCTTGTGGGTCTTTGGGGAAGGAGGAGAATGCTAAACTGAAAGTCAGGCTGTTCACAAAGCACTTACTACAATGGCTTTTTAATTGCTTTTGTGCCCCCTTCCTAATCCAGCCACTCTTTAATTGTAATTTTATTTTTGCTTTTGTATTTTGTGCCTGGATTTTGTTTTGTTTTTTTTTTTTTTTTAGGTGAAGATAATAATTCATTGTTGCTGATTTTCTGTTTGAAAATACAGCTGGACTGTTGCCTTTTCAGGGTAAACTTCCTTTTGGAAATTCCCTAAGTCCATGTGTTTGCAGGATCCCTTTCTGCCCTCAATCTTCTTCCCACAGGCTCTGTCAGATGACCTAAGCACAGCCTGCTCATGCATCCAGGTAGGCATTTGGCAGGACAACAGTTTAACAGCACAAACTATTTCTGCTGGGATTAGCAGGCTCTTCCCAGCTGCTTCTTGCTGCCAGAGCAGCACTGCAGCAGAAAGGACCAGGAGATGGCAGTACTGCATGAGCAATTGGACTAAAACCTGGCATTTTTCAGAATTAATTTCTAGGGAAACAGGTTTTCACTGGCACCGTCAGAGCTCATTGCAAATTCAGTCTGCCCTCAGCCTGCTTTGCAAATCTATACCCACCCCCTCCACCAGATTACGGAGAGAGATGGTTAAATGGCTCAAAATCTTCTATCAAAATACCGTTGTTTGTTTTAGCACAGTATGTACCAGCATGAAGGATGACACGATGTTTTGGGGCACCACAGAAGGCGTGTAAGCAGGAGATGTGATTTCCCCTTGTCTTCTGTCTTGAGGGTGGAAGTGTTCATTCAGAAGAAAAGCAGCCTAAAAATACCGAACTTCACAGCAGAGCAGCAGAGGAAAAAATTCTTTGCAAGTATTTTTAGAGAACTGTTCTTCCTTGGCAAGTGAATGATCTTCAGTGTGAGCACGGAAGAGTTAATTACAGAGGGGAAAATAACGTGCTAATGTAGCTAAATTGTTCTCAGTCTCCTGAGGCTGAAGAACCTGGTAATTTCTGCATAATGGTCAGTCCTGCATGGCAAAATGGGTGTAAGGCTGACTCAGAAGGCAGCAGGAATGTCTGAGCAATAAATGCTGAGCTTTAAATATCTGAGGGACTGGATTTTTCCTCTGCCCCTTCACTTTGTAGTGGCACTAAGGAAAAATGCCTTTTTGTGAATGAAGTAGTTGTAGTGAGTTGTGGAACTTCAGCGTAGGAACGCCTTGTCTTCCAAAACGTTGTGCCTGCAAACTGTTTCCTTCCTTCCTTCCTCCAGGTGAGGCAAAACAGCCTTCAACTTGGTCACTTTGAATTATGTTCCATGTTGGTGTGGCACCTAAAGCCAGCTTCCCTAATTTCTGGTGCTCAACAGCCTTCTGTTTGTGAAAGCAGAGTGAGAAATTGCTCCTTCCTTCAGATGCGAAGAAACAGTTGTGCTCAGTAACACACAAATGTGAAATGGAAATAAATGAGGAATTATCCAAATGGGCAGGACCTACCACCTATGCTGAAAGGAAACCCTGCCATTAAATCCTGGAGATTAATGCACTAAGATTCAATGTAACATGACCTAGCAAACAGGACTGAAGCACACAGTGAAGGCGCTTTTCCTTTCCTCGGTAAGAAGAGGCAGGAGGAGGGAAAAAAATAGAAGTTTTTGTCTGCTTGATATTTGATAACAGCTAACAGACACCTTTCCTCATCTTTTCTTCTCAGGAGGATGCAAAGCAACCATTCCACTGGCGATGTTTGCTCTGGAGATATTCCACCAGCGGAGGAACAGTCAGCACTAAAGCACACACAGCAGCCTCCTGTCAGATCCATCCCTTCATCCCCAGCGTGGTTAGAGGCTAATTGAGAGAAAGACATTCCTACACAATGGCTAATGAGAACAGATTCATGCATGTGTGTGTTTGTTTAGAGAAATGCATGTACATTTCATTTTGTTGTTGTATTTCGCCTGGAGAAGTACGCTGAAGTAACCAAACTTTTGCTGGGAACAGTAACACCAGCTGTTGAAGGACACAAAAATTTACACCCTGTCACATAAATGCTTTGTTTACTGTAGTTTGAGAAATGCCATGAGGGGGAAATCAAGCAAGACTGAGGACAAGTTTTATCTTTGCAGGTTGCCCTCCACTTGCACTGTAAGTCTCCAGCATTTGAAGATTTGTTTGAGCCCACCTGGATGGTGTTTTTCTGTCTTGTACTGAAGATTTAATATTAATTTTCTCTGCAAGGTCATTGGTACACAAAGGAAGAAAAAAATCCCGACATGCCTTTGAAATCCTTCCACCACCAGGGCTCTGCCCGTTTTTCATCTGAGGGAATACAAATGACAAACTGATTTAAATCTGGCAGCAATAGCCGCAGAAGTATGTTAGGACTGTAGCCCTCCTAGCACCACATGGAGGAGAGTGAGATCCAATAGCATTCTCTAACTGCCCATTTTCTGTTGATTGCCAAATCCTCTAGCTGGTGCCTTCTCCTCTTTTCTGGCCAAGATGAGTGGTTCCAGCTGTCTTTGCTTGCCCTGGTCACCAGGTGTTGGTCCTGCACCTCAGGAGATGTGTCCTCCATCAAAGTCAAGGTCCATTTCCAAGTGCAATTAAATTGTGGCTCAGAAAACGACAATGCAAAATGTAAGGGAACAACATTACCTCGGAGGAAACTGTGTATTCATCAGGTCCTCCTCACACAGCTTCCACAAAGCATAACTTCTCCAGGGCATCATGACTGGACTTGGTAACAGGTGTGACTTCCTTCCTCTGCAGGACATTGCTTTTTTGGAAATGGTTACCTTTGCCTTGTTTTGTGACCCTACATTTTCAAATATTGAATTCTTTAAACTGAAAACACATGGCTGTGTCTAATTACCATTCCTAATTCCTGCTGAGATAGCCTGAAGCTGATGTTTTAATGAGCTTCCTCATTGTGGAGAAAAGCAATCAGCAGGTAATGATAGGCTGGACATTATAATGTCCTTCTCTTGCTGTTGTCTAGGTCAGTTCCAAACTGCTGCTACCACCACAAATAATAAAAAAAAAAAAACCCAACAAAAAAACACCACAAACAAAAGGAAATATTTGCATATCTGCATTGTTGGTTGACATCAGAAAATTCAAGAACTCACACATGCCACTCATTCATCCACTATTTTCATTATGCAAAGAATGCAATTAGTCAGTAGAGAAAAAGAACAATCTTCAAGCCATTTTAAAGACAAATATATTTGTGACTGGAAATTGCTATCTGCCAAATATTGCTTCATAATTCACCATGGAAATTCTCAATATTTTCTCTTCCCTTCTGCCAGTACCTATCCCCCAACCAAAAATTCCTGCATGGGGCTATGCCTTGGCTTTCATCGGCTGTGTCAAAAGATGACACAACAGATGTATAAATCTTTGCAGTGCATTTTGCTTCTAGGAAAAGCTTTCAGGAAAACACACATGCCTACTCCATGGATACTCAAAACTCAGCAGATGTATCGTGATGAGTTGCCTTGATTTGGCTCCAGAATTAAATTATAGCCATCAGCACACACCCTGCCAGGAACAGGGAATGATACTCTGCTAAGCCCAATCAGCCTGCTTTAGCTGCAGTCATGATTTGGTGTCCTTTGCAGAAATATTTCCTTCTAAAAGCATTCAGCTAACATTTGTTAATGTAAGTATTTTAAAATTACTTACAGTAGTTGTTTTATCGACTTTCAGGGCTTTCATCTCTCTCTTTGTAGGTTATTACAGCTGATTTGAACCAAACTGATGAAAAACATTTCACTGCAAAAGGCTGATTGATGAGTCCAAAGGATCTCACTGGAAATGTTTAGTCTTGAGCAGCCTCTACCAAATCCCAGAGCTGGCTCCAAAGTGACTGAACAGGGATTCCTGATGAGCCTCATTCCAGAGCATGGAAACAGTGGTTCATACATAGTCCAGGTGATCCGTACTCTTGCTTTTTTAAAAAATTAAATTCTGAGTAATTTATTGGCAGCCCAATTGGTGCTTAAATCAAAGTTTTCTGTAAGGTGCAGGATGAAGAAACCCTGATTAGCTGAAAATGTTGGGGTTTTTTTAAATTTTTTTAATTTTTAAATTTTTTAAAATTTTTTTTATTTTTTTTTTCTTTTTATTTTTTTGTGAGTTCCATTACTCGTCAATGGAGTTAAAATCAATTACTGGAAAGAAAATTTCCTGTTAGGACCCTCTTAAGTAGAAAAGGATCTAAAAGGCATCTCAAGATTATATTCTATCCTTTTGTTTTATTTTGTTTCTATTTTACTGTTTTATTTATGGAATACAGCTAGGTCAGTTTTGAAGAGATGTCATGTTGCAGGAATATGTTCTCGTCCCAGTGTGGCCAACTCTTCTGAAAGGCACTGGTTTCATAAGATTCTCCATCTGGATTAAAATCTGAAAAAATATTTAAAGGGTAATTTAATAATAAAATATGACAATATTTATAAACTATGAATGGCAATAAAAAATATATTTTTCTGGTTTTGCTCCCTAGTTTTGCTGTCTCTATAATGATGAAGATTTTCAAACCTTTAGTTTGGTACACGTGTCCAAAAATACATGTTTTCAGTTTGGGATTTACCCATTCATATAACTGGAGTATGACAGGGACAAATCAGCATGATTTCCCTGGGAGGAATTTCACTCCCTTTCAGTCCTTCAATGCCCTTCTGCAGCTGAAAGAAGGACTCAGCAGCATCATAATTATTCCAGCTCTCAGCACAGTTCACAGACTAATGAGGAAACTGAGTAGTGGAAAGATGAAACATAAGACAATGCCACAGTTCAAAAACTGTCTGAGAGGCAGAAAATAGGGCAAGAAGCTGTAATTGGTGTCAAATCACAGACAAAAGCAGTGCCTGTCTGTAAAACTGCAGTCTTTGTCTCATGGACCTGTAATAAAGCTTTTGTCAGTATCACATTTTGCAACAAAGCGAACCCCAGACAATATAGAAGATGGGAATTGTAGAGCTGCCCCAGCCATGCTGCCTCCTGTCAGGCACACCAGCCTCAGCAGAACTTCCAGATGCTGGAGGATTTGGTGCCATCACATCACATAACAACTCCTGACAAAAAACAAAACAAATTGTTTTCTCCATATCCGATGCCCAGCATTCCATGCCGCTCAGACCTCAGAAAGGCCCTTGCCCAGGGCATTTGGTCACACAGATTTAACAAATGCATGACCAAACGTGGCTCCAAAATTCTTGGCAAGGCCCTGGCTTCAGCTGAACTCACGTTTATTTTAGTCATCCAGCATTTTATGTGTTTTCTGCCTTTCTGACCTTTCAGACTGACTGATTTTCAATGTATGTGGTGATTATTTTTCTTATGTGGAGTGCCTGGTTGCAGGCAGGTATTGGTGTAATTTTGTGGCAGATAAAAAAAAATCATTAAATGGCAGGTGACTTTCTATGAGAAAAATATATCCCCTGAAAAGGATATTTTACAGTTTTTCAATAGGCTTTTCAAGAGTAATTATTAAATATTAGTAAAGAAGGTTTTGCCTAACTTTCAATGGAAAAAGGGTGAGTCATAGGCAGGAGAGCATTTCTTTATGGGCACCATCTGTTTTATTATTAAGCAAGACCACAGGTTTGTTTGGGAATTTTGTGATTTATTTTTGAATTTTTGCTTTCAGGTTGAAAGAGAGAGATACTAGGAGAGGCAGGTGCCTGCTTGAGGTGGAAATCAGGCTACTTCCACTTAACTAATTAGAAGCACAATGCTATCTGTTTGCTGCAGCTACAATGCATTTTTCAATGAATTGTCTAGCCAACATCCCAGCAGTGAGCAAACGACAGCAGTTTCATTTTGTGTGGCAATCGAAACCATTCGGTTTCAAAGTGCGATTGAAGTTTAATAAAGCGTTTCATTGCTAACCACCAAACGGTGTCAGATTTCCACTGGCAGGTTTAGGCAAAGAAACCTCCTGCTTTTTTTTTTTTTTTTTTTTTCAGGACCAACTGAATCAGGGATGTGTCATCAAGAACCAGCCTTTTTTTTTCACTTCAGCTTTACAGTCACTCCACAAGTGTCTGGGAATGGCAGGCTGCGTGTGTTGGTGAAGTCAGTGTTTATTCAAATTCTGCATATCCTGGAAGCATCAGGCCAGGCTTCCCGGGGCATAACTGAACCATAAACTGAGCCATAAACTGAACCTTTTTTTGTGAGGGAATGTTGGAAATTAGTTGTGCATAACACCAGAAAAGCCAAAGCTGAGGAAGGTGACAACACAAGCAGGGCCAAATGCCACGTGGTGGAGTTGATCCACTGCCAGAGCTGATCCTAGGGGGAAGCACTGGCTGTGCCCCATTCACAGACAGGATTTAGGATGGTTTCAGGCTGTGAAAGCAGGGCAAACTTGGAGCCTGATCCACATTTTAAACCCCATTTTTGCTGCACCATGTGTAACTGGTAGTGCAGCATGTGCCACAGCTCCTGTGTCTGAGCTCTTTACAGCCCACAGATTTCTCTCACCAACTCACTTCAGCATTGCAAATCAGGCTTCCAGGGCTGGGAGGACAGGTCCTCAAACTTGGGCTCACATTACACAGTGAGAGCTTTATTTTATTTAAGTTTATGTGCCCCAAGTCCTCAGCAAAGGAACAAAGCTGTGTTTGGTGTATGGAGCTGTTTACAAACAATTTGAACAAAGCTTGAGCAGCTGGGCCTGCAAAGCACAAAGGCTCCAGTTCTGCATTGATGAAAAATGAAAACCAAAAAAAAAAAGCCAACAAAATCACTCTTGTCCCCACCAAAATAAATCATTGCCAGAAGCTAATTCAGAGGCTGGGAAAGCTAAAGTCCACTTCAAAGTTAATTCTGGGGTTGCCCAGTGTGTAAATCTTATGAGACATACTGGAAAAAGTCAATATATGAGTCATTCACACAAATCCATCAAGACATTGTGGGAATCCACTCCTATAACCCTTTGGGCTGAATGACTTTCCAACGAAATTCCATTGAAAGGAAGTCACAGGGGACTGCTTTGGTCCTCTATGTTTTGTTTTTCTTTTATTTATTTCCTTCTTTCCTTCCTGCATTTTCTTCATTGCTTGTGCACTTGATTTTACCTTTCTTTCTTTCCGTCTTTCTTTTCTGCTTGTTCTTTCTCACTTTTTTTCATTCTTCCTCTCTCCTCGTCTTTTTTTGTTCTCTATTCTTTCCTTCCTCCCTTCCTTGAGCCTCAGTGCAATATGAACAAAGGATGGAATCAAGGTTTGGATGTTGATCTGAGGGTCTGGTGTGACTTGGAAGGGAAGCTGATAAAATCAGTGCAGGAAACGCACAGTGAAAGGCAGTGATGGACCAGGGAGATTTCAACATGCCTTGCACCAGGCAAAGGATGGCAAAGACTGGCAGTGAAGTGACAATTTCAGCATTATTCTCTTACCATATATATTACTCAAGACAACTGACTAGGAGTTTGTTGTCACAAAATCAAGCTCTAAATGCAACTAACTATTTTCCAGGTCTCCTATCTCTACCACCAGCTCTATGACACTTTTATTTTCTACTCCTCCAGTCCTTCTGAGTTTCTTCACCCCAAAGACACACATTTTAAGGACTTCAAAGCAATGAAATCTCCTAAAAGTGCACTATGGGGTGTCTTCAGCCTTTATGAGCACTGACAGAAAAATATTGATGGAAACTGAGAGAAAAATTTAACTTTCAAATCTCATTTCTAGTCCCCAGACTGCGTGTTTACTTTCCACAGAAAACTTAGTATTTTTTTCCTGGGAATTTAATACTTTTAGAAGAAAAGACAATTCCGATGACAGCTGAATAGGAGCCATTTTATGTTACTTTTCCTCATCCAAAAAGCATAAAAACAGTGTTTTCTGGATTTTGTGGCCTGGAATTTGATCTAGACTCCATTGAAAATGCAAATGTCAAGGAAACACAAATTCTTGTGGAGGTTTCACAAAATGGACACATTTCAGAATATGATTTTTCATTCACTGGATTTTTGAGAAATCAAACAAGCAGGCAACAACAAAAAAATCCAAATCCATTTTTTCAATGACTTTGATATGCTGTTGGGAATTTTCTTTCGCAAAATGAAACATGGAGCATCAGACATCTCAATTTCTCTGGTAATCCTTATCTCTGAGATGATGAAAATCACTGATATACCTATGGGCATAATATATCTAATATCTGATTTGCAGAGCAGTGAAGGCTGGCATCTCACTGGTTCTGCTTTACACTTTGAAACCCAACAGGATGAAAAGTCAATTAGTTTTCTCCTCCTGCAAACAAACAGCCCTTGCATCACCAGCTTTGTGTACTAATTTACATTTGTGCTGCATATGGCTGGAGATTACTACGCATTAAGGCTAAGTTAATTACTAACTGTAGTTAATTTGTCTGGGGGTTGAAGTCCTCCTTCCTGGCATTGGGAGTGACTCCCCCTTCAGCTGGAATCTGTGCTGGAAGTCCCAGACCTCTTTTCACATCAGCTGCTGCACCAAGCCAGCAGCGCCTCTTCCCAAACCCTTTGTACCTCCTTGCACTCCCCTGCACCACAAAAACTCAAAATCTCTTTAGGATGTGGCTGATTTCTACTAGAAGATTTGAATAATACCACCGAGAGACATCAGGAGATTTATTTATTTTTTTTCCCCTCTGCAGAAATCAAGAACCTCCTTTGCCTTCCCGCTTCTTTCTCACCCAGCTGGCTAAGTTTTAGAGGAAGAATTTTCCAGAGGAGTTTCAGGGTAATCTATGATGATTTGTCACTTTTGGAACAGAGATTCTGTGAGGGGTTTTCTCAGACAACCTCTCTCCAGCTGCCCAGAGACTCTGGTTTGAAGGGAACCCCACTGCCAGTTTATGGTTGGTCTGCAAATACAAAGACAGGTTTTGTGGGCATGTTTCAGTCCCTTCCAAACTCTCTGGCTCTTCAAAGACAGCAGGCACCATCCTGCCAGGTTTATTTGAGACTCACACTACCAGACTTGCACTATAAATATAGTTATGTAAGCATGCAAAGCATTGTTAATGTTCAGCTCACACCAGTGCTAACAAACTGCTGTCACTTAAATGTTTTGTCACTGCAGAAGGTAATAAGAGAGGAGAAAAAGGTCTTGGGCTGATGAACAACTTTTAAAGTTACTCAGTTCAAAAAAGTCATCTATGAAATTAACACATTTTCCATTTTTTCAAGTGGAAGTTTTTAGAAATGAAATTAAGCGTACCAGTAGATGACTGGTTTAAAAACATAGACTGAAAGAGGACCAGGACCCTCTGCAGAAATTAAATCACATGCAAGCTCAACTGTTGACCCATTTACAAAAGAAATTTGTCATCCTAGGTTGACAACACTTGGAGATGAGCTTTCTGCAGTTGCAGAGCTTATTAGTGGCAGTCTGGTGTAAGGCTATCTGAATTACATTTTATCTTAACCAAGCAATAAAAAAAATATAAAAATTATATCAACTAATATTATTAGAGATTCTTGTCCCTTTTTATCATTGTTATGGAAGTTTCTTCACCACCAGAAATCTTTTAATAATTTGCATTCCTGTCCACCTGCTGGAAAGACAATGTGTCTAAAGCCTTTTTGATGTTCCAATAATTAACTGCACCCAAATTTAGGGGTATCTTTGCTGACATCAACTTTCTTTTCTAAGAGTTGTCTAACATTATTAGTATTAGGACAAAGTCATGATGTGAAAGTATACTTTCCACCCACTCAGGCCCATATTTGCGACACACAACCAATGCTAGCAATGCAATTGCAACCAATGCAAGCTCTGCCAGATTTGATTTTTCTTCAACCTCTTGGGGCTGAAAGCTTGTTTGATTTCTGATAATCTGAAGAAGGTAGGCATGATGATACAAAAGGTTTCTATGCTGCTACTTCAAATGAGAGTTACAGACAATATCTGCTCAATTGCTTCTCACTTTATATGACAGGTAGTCAAGAACTCATTATTTGCATGGTGTTCTGTGGTCACTTAAAAAGGGGGTTCATAGTTGGAGTTTATCTTTGCTATTACACCCAGCTTTGTGACAGAATAATTAATAGCTCTTCATTTGAGCTTCACCTGCTTACAAATGAACGTGAGTTTATTATGGTTAAGACAACAGTTTCGGGGTTTTTTTGTTTTTTTTCTTTTATCAGCATTACCCAGATATTCCCAGCAGGGTGGACACTAGCATCCAGAGAGAGAAATTCCAGGGAGGGACGGGAGAAACTCACAGAAGATGGCACATGGATGATTTATAAATATGGTCCCTGAGATTTGAAATCCAGCTTAGGCAGTTCCTAATCCACTGACCCTGATACACTGAAAGACCAGAGCATCCACAGGGTTTTGCAGTAGCTCTGATATTCTTTGTTCACACTGGTGGCCAGTGAAGGAGGCAGAGCTTCATTTAGGGAAATTCTCCTTTCCAACTATTCCCCCTGTGTAATTATTCTTCTGAAGACACTTTTCCTTGGGACCTGGGTTTGCCCTTCTGATTCTGGAGATTTTAAATGTGTAGTATGGGCAGGAAAAATCCCTCCAACTACAGAATTTCTTATTCCTTCTGAAGTTAAATGCCAGGAGTGAGATTCTTCCTTTTGAGTTATAGCCACTGAATCTATTTTGAGCTAGGAGTGTTACTACACAAGGTTTTGCAAGTGACCGAACAGAATGCAGCACAGTGAGCCAGGTCCTGTCTGTTCCTACAGAAAGCACAAGGAAAACATTGACAGGATTGCATCATCTTAAGTCAACATAAGACTGTGGCTAATTGTTTTGAGATATCAGTCCCGTGGTATCACGCAGTAGAAGTGAAATGATTCCCATGAACACAGCACCTTGTAACTGCTGAAAGAGCTGGAGACATGACAGGTGACACACTGTCCTTTGCTGCACTAGGTGTGGAAATCACTATTTTGCCACTCAGAGGACAAACCAGAAATTGTGCAAGAGCAATTAACTAAATCCTGCCTTCAGAAGAATCTGCAGACACGCCTTGCTCTCCGTAATGAGATCAAAGGGCTCTAGAAATACGTTTGCCAGGGCCTCTCCAGAGCATTATCCCCGGATCACCTGGAATGTGAGTGACATGGCAGAGGTGTTGTCTTTGCTGGCATTTCCAAGCCCACATCTGGGAGGTCATGCAACTCACATTTGCGTCTGTAGAGAAATGAATTAAGCAGCATTAGAAAGCAACGTGAGCAACCTGCAGTTACTCAGTGGATTCAGGACTAAGCAGAACCACAACACTTTGTGTTGTCTGAACACCCCTGCCAGTCACTTCATTATTCTCTTTACTATCTCTCAAATTTAGTTTACATTTATTGACCTGCCTTTGTCTGTTTGTTTGTTTGTTTTTGATTACAAAAACATTTACAAAATCCTTGCCTGGGCAGATATTCTTTGTGTCTCAAGACACAGTTACCTTTTCAAAGATTCCCAGATATTTGCCAAATACACAGGTCTGTATTGTGTAGTTTTTATATGTGCTCCAAATGTAAAGGAATCAGATTCTGATGTGCAGCAGTTACAAAACAAAACACAGGAAACAACAGCTCTAGTAGAAGAATGTGAATAAAATACTCCTAAGATTTTACAAGATTTTACTTAAACATGTTTTTTATTCCTCCGCAGATTTTATCAACATTACATGTCGAAAACACTAAACACATTATCAAAAGACAATGAGGATAACAGTAGGTTTTTTTAATAATTCTAAGGAAAAACAATTGTAATTGTCATTTTAGGCACTAGGTGTCTGTAATCAACCTTTTATCATACCCTGGACAGTGATGATTCTGTTGTGTTGTACCCTCTGGTTACATTTAGCAGAGAAGTCATGGAGGCCTAGTTGAGTAGGCAAAAAAAACCCCTTTGCCACAAATTCAGGGTTTAATTTTGGGGGTCAACTGCACAAAAAAATAAAACAAAACAAAATAAAACAAAACAAAACAAATTAAAATAAAACAAAATAAAATAAAATAAAATAAAATAAAATAAAATAAAATAAAATAAAATAAAATAAAATAAAATAAAATAAAATAAAATAAAATAAAATAAAATAAAATAAAATAAAATAAAATAGAAATTATTAAAAAATTAAACCAAATGTTGTCAGCACTGGGTAAGTCTGACTAAGAGTCCTTTAAACTCAGTTACAGATTCCACTCGTTTACAGCACCAGCCACAGCTCTCTCTAAATACCTCAGGCAACCCAGGGCTCTCAATTCCCAATGCATGGGTCAGAATTTCTCCCTCCTATCAGATACACACAGTTCTGTTTTCCCTTTGGCTGGCACAAATTTAAGTGTTTACAGAAAATGTCCTTTCTGCTGAAGAAAAAAAAAAAAAAGTAAAAAAAAGAGAACTGTTTAATGAAACAAAAATGAAACTGTCGCTACACCCCCAGGCTCATTTCCAAAGCAGGTCATGTTCATCTGCTAAATTCTCACTTCCTTTCCACCCAGGAATGGTTAATAGCACTCTTTTCTTACGCTTTATTTTCTTAATTTTCCTTTCCACTTGTCCACAGATGCATCCAGACTGTTCCAGTCCTGGTCTTTTCCCTCTTCCACAGGTGTGGAATAGTCTCACATTGCAAGCTGCTGGTTCCCCTTCCTAATGGGAATCGGTGGTGCTGTTGGAAATGCCAGTGGACAAAAAAAGTTTGACTGATAAAATTCTCTAAATTCTCTATCATTCTCTCTTGCTTTGGCAAAACCTTAAATGGAACATGCTATCAGGTTTTCTCTCCTATCTGTGATTGTCTCTAGGAGGGAGATCCTTACCTTCTTAAAATATTCTTGCACAAATGCCAGCAAATCAGAGATTTATCTACAATCAATCTGCAACTTCCCATTTAGTACAAAGTGGCTCACTTGCCCATGACATTCAAAGAACTAATTATTTCCGGAGTTAAGCATAGGTGTTAACCTAGATAATTGCCTTATTGAAGTGTAAATTGACCAAAGTCACTTCACAATAGTCACGATTATGGAAGCAGATCATCACATTAACATTAGAAAGGGAAAGTGACGCTGACAGAAATCGTGTGCCCTAAAAAAAAAAAAATAGAGTGACTTCTGATTGTGTGCTGATAAGAAGTGGGACTCAGGATTCTGTAGGACAGACTCCTAAAAAGAACAGGGCATGTAAAGCTACCAAATCCCTGCAAATTTTGACAGAACAAGCGCTTCTAAATACTCTTTATGATTTCAGCTTTTTGTAATTGTATAACAAAATCTTGCACTCTTATAAATTAAAACCTTCATGCTTGCTAATGTCTCATTCAGTGAAGCTTTTACCACGAGGAATTAAAGTTTTCATGAATTGCACTCACCGAGAGTATCCTAAAAGGGGAAGGATTTTTGTTGTTGTTTTAAGACGTGCGAGATATGGAACTAAGGGCAACGGTATAACGATGTCAAACATAGCTTGCAAGAGTCTCTATTAACTGAGCTTTGAGTAAAATTAAGAAGACAACTGTGATCAAACAGTTATTCTGCCACTCATCTTACCCATTCATATTCCTGCCTTCATGATATTCCATCCTTTGATGTGTGTGCAAACATTTTCCAGCAGATTAAGCAAGATTTGGCCTAAAATCAATGCAATTTAAGAGGGGTGCCAAACTGAATTAAGGTGAACCAACATGAGAAGGCTTTGATGAAGTCTAAATACGAAATAAATAGCTTGAACATTGATTAACCCCTCTTGCTTTAGAGAGAAATAATAAATAAATAGGAATAATAATAAAAAAGGCAACTAAAACCAAACAAAAAACCCCATAACCAACCAAACTAAAACATAGACTGCTCATGAAAAACAATACAAACACAATGGAAAATATAAAGAACCATCCCCGAGACCAGAGCTAATTTGGGTAATGAGATCAAATTTTAGAGCCTTTATGCACAGAAGATACTGACCTTAGCACTACCTACAGGTGCTACTTGCCCTGTATTTACTTTCATCTTCACCTTAATTAGTCCAGATCACTAGCAGGAGGTATAATTTGTTCTTTGATTTAGAAAAAATAAAAATAATAATAATAAAAAATATAATAAAATTGTTAAAGGATCCGGCATTTTTGTGAGCAAATAAGGCTCCCTCGTTTCTTTGCTCTAATTTTCCTCAAAATGAATTGGGCTTTCTCAATTCTTCCAAAGTCAGGAAACCCACACACGTGCTTACAGTGCAGCAAAGGAAACGGATGTGTTAGTGAACAGCAAATGAGATGCCAGACAACTGCAATATATCCATTAATATATTATATATATTTTATAATTGGGGACACAGGCAGGGAAGTTGCTCAAAACTGAGTAATTTGCCTTAGGTTTTCTGCTGCCACTAAGACCAGAACTTCCAAGCATTCCCATGAGCAACACGGGTTTTGCAAGGGCTCGGGACAACAATTACAGCTCTGACAGCTTCCTGTCAGGTTTCTAATTCGAATGGGATTGTAATTTTTTTTTTCATGTATATTTCTTCCAAAGACAAATAACATTTTTTACCAAAGAAGCAAAGGAGAGAAATTGCAAAAATATGCTTCACAAAAATAAAAAAATCTTATCTTAGGTTATTTCTTAAAAGAAATTGTCCAAAGCAGCTTAAAAAAAAAAAAAGTATTTAGCAATTCCAAGTGCTAAGGAATGTGCAGCAGAAGATAGGGTAGCATGGAAATAAAGTCTGAATTTGGTTCTATAGCTTAGTCCCTAAGTACCCAAGGAATTTCTGCCTCAAATATCTGCAATCTTGGTCAATGTTCAAGCGTTTAATGGATTTAATGATATTTCATCTGACTTACTGAACTTCCTCAGGAAAGGGCTTCCTTTCCTTTCTTTTTTCTGTAATATGTTTATATTTAGCTAAGGCTAAAATGTGAAACATAAAGTTCCTTGGAGATTTTTCCACCTTTGGAAGAGTAATCTGCATTCCAGAACATCTCCAGTAATAATACCAGGTTACACTGCTAAAAGTCTTAATTTCTGAAAGTCAAATTTATCTGAATCTCAAGTACATAAACGATCAATCTTCATTTGGACAGGGAAAAGTTGTGCCTATCTTTAGTTTCATAAGCAAAGAATTGCCAAAATACCAGCTCACCTAAGATTTAATACTGTTCTTGTAACATGTAGAAAGACAAAGATTTTTTTTTTTCTTTTCAGCTGCATGCAAATGCATGAATGTGTCTTCCACCATACTCACTGCATCAAAGTGTTTCATCCTTTTGTTCTCATCTCAAATATAAAAATTTTCAGTTGAACTTTATCCTGTGTTTTAGAAAGTGGTCTGTCCTTGAGGTGGAAATTCCAGGTGATGGGGATTACAGCTGGTTGAAAAAAAAATCCCTTAGAAGAAATCTCAAATGAAATATCTAAGTTCCTTTTTCTTCAGCTGAGATTGAGAACTGAAAGTCTCAAGTTATTGTATAAGAGGAAGTTTCAACCAATTTTACATACAAGAGCATGGGGATTGGGTGTTAAGTACCTAATCTTTAACTGATAATATTTTTTGCAAAAGAAGGATAATATTAGACATACCTTTAAAAAAAGTTCAAATGTGGAGAAAGGAATGAACATTTTCTAAATGTCTTTCCAAAAAGTTATCAATCACTGCAAAAAGGAAAACTCCCACTAAAGAAAACCTTGTTATCTGTAAAAAAACCAACCAAACAAAAAACCCCTCTCTGACAGACTGTTTTAGTAGCTAATTATTCTCATTTATGATTTATGTTTAAATTTAATTTTTTTATCACCAACTGCCAGACAATCATTCTCTTTGCTTCAGAGTCAATGAACCTTTTCTATCAGGCTCTGTAGGTGCTGTTTCAGATTGTAATCAAGTCATATTTAAGTTTCTTTTGTTTTAGCAACCACTGTTCTAAATCCAGTCTTTTACCAGACCAAAAAAAAAAAAAAAAAATTAAAAATGTCAATTCTTCCTTCAAAGGAGATTAAATGTGGCTTTGAGAATTGTAGTCAAGGAATCAGTGAACAATTTGCTGAGGTTCTTTTGGCACCATTTCCCTAATATCTGTTTATAATTATCTTCAGTTTTAAAGCAAGCACTTCTCTGTGTAGAGAATATAATAATGTAATTCTTAATCTGCACTTAAAATATCTGTTTACGCAGTCGCCACAGTGACGGTACCACACTTAGAAGATGAACTAAACCTTTCATTATCTTTAATAAAACAAGAATCTGTTTAAAGAAGACTTATTGTGGTGTCTCACTGCGCTTTGGAAGGAAACAAAAGAAAAAAAGATAATTTCTTAAAGTAAGTTTGACAGGAAAAACATGTTCAGCAAAGAAGTGTCTCTAATTTAAAGAGCTCAAATTCTGAACAGACTGCTACTAGTATTAGCAGATTTAATTTTCTGACGTTTCCCATTCTTCTATAAATATCAAAGGTGTCTCCTTTAAATACTATTTCAGACTGGTTATAAGAAAAACTTTGTCTCTTGTAACTCATGAGTTAGGGAAAAAAACACTTAATCAAACTGCTTCTGTTCTGCTTTTCTTTTTAACTCCTGTTTCATGCTGGGATTACAGGAGAGATAAAAAGCAGAATTTCTTCCTGCAGCATCATTTCTATGCTTTATAGAAATACAGAACTATACTTGCATAGAACTGAGATAGCAAAAAATTTTCACTTGGCTTGTGTGTGCAGCTTTGTCTTGCTTGTTAAATTGTCTTTATTTTTATCCTTTTTTCTCGATTTTACTCTTCTGATTTGCTTCTCCTTCCATCCCACTGTGGGTGGATGGAGTTGGGAGTAAGAGGAGGGCTGGTGAGTTAGTTGTTGGTTACTCATGTAGCTGATGAGAGAGCTCATGGAGACTGCTTTGCCTTCCTCTGCCTCTGCAGTTGGCCTTGCCATGCTCTGTGAGCCCACACAAGAAGTGAATCCATTAATAACTCAGATTTAACAGCCCAACCTCTCTCCCTGTGGGATGCTGAGACCTGGCCATGCCAAATTCCTGCCACTCACCCTCACCTGGGCAGTCAGAGCAAACAGCCCTGAGCATGTTTGTCTCCTGCACCATGCCTTTTGCACAAAGCTGGTCAGAACTGCAGCACCAAACAAGTGTGGACTGGTTTGATTTGTGGCAGGGTAATCACAGATCTAATTTATCTAGAATCAGAATGTGGAGGATGCTGTAGTGAACAAGAGAGTTTGGTCTGAAACAATGAACAAGAAAACATGCAAAACATTTCCTGAAATGTTTTGGAAAAACCAAAGCACATGTAAGAGAAATAGTTCGGTGCAGGGTGTAAAAATGTCCAATGGCAGTGCTAGAAGAACAGCAGTGCACACCACATACATTGCTTGTTTAAGACATTTACTGCTCCTTCATGTTACCTCACTGTCTTGTTGAAAATCAGTTTGCCCCTTGGGAGAGCTTGCCAAGGGTAAAACACTCCAAGTGCTGAGAGCAAGGCCTCTCACTGTGACAGTACCCAGAGAGGCACTAAGAATCAAAATCCCATTTCTTCCTCTTTTGCAAAGTCTGTTACATAACTTTCCCCCTCACCCCTTCTCTGGCTGCTGAAAGTGATGATGTCCCACAAACCTACTATTGCTTCGCTGAATTTGCATATTCCTGGGTTTGGCTATTGTTTTTTTTAATATTTTTAATATTTTTGGGGGGCTTTTTTGGGTTTTTTTTTAAGGTTTTGTTTTGCTTTGTTTTGGGTTTAGTTTGTTTTTGTTTTATTTTTTGGTGTTTTTTGTTTGTTTTTGTTTTTTGTTTTGGTTTTGGTTTTTTTTTCCTGTCTCATTTGATTTATAGATTTGTAACACTATTAGAAGCCTTGCAGCCTTTTTACTGGAGGACTCTGAAGACATCTCTGGTGTCCCTCCCTCAGTTCTCATAAAGGACTGTTCATGATAAGGCTGCAATGCTTTCTTCCTCTGATAGTCTCACCAGTTCTGGAAATGCCCCTGTCCTTTTGCAAGAGATGATTTACTATGGGTAATACATCAGATTCTGTCCTTTCTTAATTTATGTCTAAAAAAATTTCTTGCTCAGTTGCTGAGTGCTGTATGCTTCTATATTCCTCTGTAATTTTTTTCCTGTGACCTAAACCATTCTGATACCATTCCAATAACCTGTTCCCTGGAAGAATTAATGTGTAAAACAGTACATCATCATTTACTCAATGGAAACTCCTAACAGAGAAGGAAATAGTTAATGCCTTCTGAATTCTGGGAAAAACCAAAAATTACATAGGGATTATAGCCAAGAGGATGGAAGTAGATGGAAGTTTTGCAGGTTTTGAAGTCACTTTAGGTTTTTTCTCTTTTCTCTAGCCTTATGATTTGGTTCTAATTTTTTTTTTTTGTTGTTGTTGATTTTTTATACTTATTATTTATAATTTTTATTAAATATATACTAACTTACACATTACACTTACCTATTCATCTTTCTGAATCAAGCTTAAAAAACGTTCCTTCTTTCTTGAATATGCCCTCCCTCCCTTCAGTTTTGCAATCCCAAGTTGTTTGTGCTTGATACATGAAAAATGCTTTATACTTGATTTTATACATGTACAATAAAACACAAATTATACCAACATATATTACACCCGGGATCCAGAGCTGGCCTCTCCCTGCCCTCCTGGGAGCCAGGCAGCTGCTGCCCCGCTCCTGCTGCTTTGTTACGACTGTTGTAATATCTTCTTTTGAAAGTTATTAGTTAATGTTTAATTAAGTTAATAAATTTTCCGTAAATTACGCGGGGATTGTACAGGAATGTTGTCATGAGGGGTTTTAGCCAGTAGAGGCAGGTATGGAGAGAAGAGTTTGGGAACTTTCTGTTAATTAAATACTAAGGAAGACGTAATGGACTGATTGGAGAATCCCAGCAATGAAAAGGACTTATCGAGAAATGATTGGTGTACCACACTCTGTGATATGGATCAATAAGAGAGCCTGGATTTATCAAATCAAATCAAATCAGATGAAGAATCCCAAATGAACTGATCCAACTGATACCAAACCTATAAGAAGGGATAGGGACTAAGAGTCAGGGTCTTCGATGGAGCCAAACTCCCGAGGAACACCCAGCCATGTCAAGTCTGTAAAGGCTGTTGATTGTTTTAAGTTATCTGACTTGTCGAGTGGGCCGTGGGCTTATCTTGGGACCTCATCCTCAACTAGTGATATTTTTTAATGTTAAGTGATGTTTAATAACCGAGAAAACACTTTCCAAAAAGTGTCAATCTGCTTATAAGAGCTTTCCGGGGTTCTGGCTACTCTGTAGCCGAGCAGCCCCCGCCTGCCGATCCCTCCTGCTGGCCCAGCTCTGCTCGGTCCCCAAGTCCTGCAGGGGCACCGGCATCCGCTGCCCTGGGGTTTGTGAAGCAAAGCCTCTCTGCCATCCCTTCCCCTCAGGGCCGAGCCGCCATTACCGTGCGCCGCACGGGCCGCGGCCGAGGGGGCCTGGACCCACCCGGAGCTCCTCCCGGAGCCCAGCGGGCTCCAGCTCAGCGGGGCCGACAGCGGGGCATGGCTTAGGCTCGGCAAGGTGTGAGCAGCCGCGGTCCGGACCAGCCTCAACCGGGGTCCCGCGGCCTCCCGTCCCCACCCGGTCACTGCCGGGGCCGGCCCTGCCCCGCCGGGCCGAGCCTGTGCGATTCAGCCCTTCTGGGACACAGGGCCAGAAAGACTTCAGCCCTGAAGCAGCACGCTTTGAGTTCAAGCCCTGGGAAGCACTTGCCAAAGGCTTGATGGCAATTCATACGTTCATCAAGTCACCCCGCTGAAAGTTATGTTTCTAGAATCTCCCCGGATCTCTCCCCCAATTGGTTGCAATTTGTCGCCGTATTTTGTGTCTTTCTAACCCCAGTCTGTGTCTGGACCCATGCCCTCAGACTGCGCCCTCACACCTCCCCTAGATATTGTTGTGTCTGCCCCTAGTCCTGCTCTTTGCACTTTGCTCCTGTGCTGCACAGGCTTTATGGGTCTCATCCCTACTTGATTTTCCTATTCCAGTTGGTTTTGGGGACTCCAGCGAACCCACTCCTTTAATTTCCTCCTCAGTTACCCGGGTGTCAGGGGACCCTGAAGTTTTAAGGATTGTTGCGGCCACCGGCAGCACGACTGCAAGGGCCGCAGTGCAGTGGGGACTGGCACAACTGGCAGCCGGGTACCTCCTCAAAGGTGGAAGCAAGAGAGAGATTTCCCGGGCTTGCCCGTCTACAAAATGTCAATCTCACAGAGGTGGATCCAGGTATTTAAATGCTTTAATAGGTAGTCACTTCCCACAGCTAGCCAGCTCTTGGATTTTGCTTGGCACAGAGGCAGCTCTCGCTTAGCAGCTCCTCTCAGTAAAATCATTTCCATGGGGGGCTTCTTCCCTGCTCACCAAATAGCAATTCATGCAAAAGCAGCACAAACTGTTCTTCCTGTCCTCCTATCTTTGCCAGAGAGCACTTTTCAAAAGGATAATAATTGGGAGGGAGGGGGTTTACATTTTCCATTGCAAAGGAGGCTCCTGCCTCCCTTAGCAGACCCCTGTCTTTCAAACAAAGACACACACGGGCTCCTTTTGCACCTTCACTCGGCCCCAGCCACTCCTGATCATTTGAAGGAGCGGCTCAGAAGAAGGCGCTGCAATCCCCCAAGGCCGGGGCTGCTCCAGGCCGCTCCTGGTGCCTTGGGCTGTTGAAGGGGTGTCGGGGTGCCCTTTGTGACACAGGCATAGGGTGCCAGGGTGCCCTTTGTGACACAGGCATGGGGTGCCAGGGTGGTCTTTGTGACACAGGCATGAGGTGCTGGGGTGGCCTTTGTGACACAGGCACGATGCGTCAGGGTCCTCGGTGACACGGGACCTTGTGATGCCCCAAGTCCATTGTGACATGACAGAGCCTCACCCCGGCTGGCCAGGAGGAGAAGGCAAAGCCCAACTCCCAGCGCCCCAGGCCCTCACAGAGAGCCCAGGCCTTGAGGGAGCAGCAGGAGGAGGCTGAGAGGGCAGAGGGAGGAGAGGAGCCTTGGATGGGGACAGTCTCTTTGTGGAGTCCTGCGCTGAGGAAGAGCCAGAGCTCTGCTTGGGATGAAGGCCTTGAGCAAGAGCTGGACCAAGTATGGGGGAGCTACTGGCATTTCCAGGACTGGGATGAGGGCAGGGACCAAGAGCCCTCCCCAGCTGTCTCCGAGTGAGACGAGTGCAGGGAGCAGGAGCCATGGCAGGCGGACAGCGATCACTGTCAGGAATTCTCAGACTGGGAACAATCTCCTGAGCAGCGGCTGTCCCCAGGAGAAGGCACGAGCCGCTGGGCACTCTCTGACTGGGATGCTGGCCACAAACAAGAGCTGTCCCAGGAAGCAGCCAGGAGCGACAAAGAAGCCTCAGCCAGGCAGGAGTGCATTGGCCAGGAGGTGACTGGAGGGAAAGCAAAGAGAAAATTCTCCAGGTCCAGCTGGGATGACGACAGTGACAGAGAGCTGGCGCAGGACAGCGGGGGATGCAGCGACATCCTGAGCAGCCGGCTCCAGGCCTGGAAGTGGGAGGATGATGACTGGGATGAGGTGAGAGTCCTGGAGCTGCACGAGGAAGGAGAAGAGGCCAGGCAGCAGAGACTGGCAGATTTAGCCCGAGAGGGAATCCTGCTGCCTGTCCCTCGAGAAGCTTGGGTGGAGTGGCAGGAACTCGAGCTGTGCCCACAAGAGCGGCTCCATGCCGGGCCCGGCCCTCTGGCAGCTGAAGTAGATGAAGAAGTAGTAGTACTAAAAACATGGAAAATTAAGAATAAGACTAAGAATAGGAAAATAATTAGAATCAGGGTAGAAATAAGGAAAGAAATAAGAAAAAGCATAAGAAAAGCTGAGGAATAAGTGAAAGAAGAAGAAGATGAAGAGGAAGAAGGAGGAATGTGAATAAGGAATGAGAATGAAAATAAGAATATTAAAAAATGTCAAGAACATAGTAGAATTAAGGAAAAGTAAAAGCCGGATCAAAAGAATAAGAGCAAGCTTCAAGAGAAGGAGGAGAAGGAGAAGGAGAAGGAAGAAAAGAATGAAAAACAAGGAGTAGAAGAAAAGCGAGGGCAAGAAGAAGAAGAGCCACAAGAAGAAGAAGCAGAGGCAGTGAGGAAGAATCAAAATCCCTCCGAGAGCCCCAGAGCTCTCCCCAGGCTCACTGCTGAGGCCTTGCAGCACAGCACTGCACGGGATGCAAAGCCATGCAGCAGATGCAGAGTCTGCTGCACGAGGCTGTGTCCAAGTTCCCCCAGGCAGGGCAGGTCCCTGGTGCTGTCCCTGGCCCAGGTGTCTGTCACTGGCTGAATTCGATGTTCTCGGGGGAACCCTCAGCACTGAGGAGACCTGATGGAGAGTGTCAAAGGGACGGCATTGGCGTGCACAGAGGGGTGAAATTTTCATTGTAATCTGTCCCCTTCCCATCCCTTCCCTTTCCCCTTCCCTTTCACCTTCCCCCTTTTTCATTATTTTTTTATACAATAATTCCCAAAAACCCCAGCATACATTACAATAACTGTTAAATGCATATTTTGCGTTGAGACAGAACAAAAGTGATTAGTGTTGATGTAAACTTCAAAATACTGGTGATGATTTTTCCTGTATTTACTTACACTAACTGTAACTTGTTTCTCCCAACAGAAACTAGTGGATGGAGTAGGAATGAGCATGAGGTAAGACACAATTCCTCCCGTGTGAAAAAAGACTTTTTATCGACTTATTAAAATTCTGTCCATGCTTGTATTCCTGACAGCAGACATGAATTATTTTGTTTTTTTGCTTCTCAAGCAAAAAGTATGTCCCAAGGTAAATAATGAATGACAGTGGCTAAATGGGTTCAAAGCAAGTGAAAAAAAAAACAAAAACATTAAGGATGTGAATAAATAAAGTTTTTATGCTAGGGGAAGCTGGGGAATGGAAGAGGGATCCAGGATAAAAGCAGTTGCACTATGGTTTGAGCCTTGAGGAACTGCATGACATTTTTCAGCATCATGTTAGCTCTTCCTCTGAAATTCCTCTCTTGCTTCCAAGCCATTACAGCTGTGGCAGATTTTAAACCTTCTGAAAACAGGAAAATCCAGGAAAAAGTGATAAATGAAAGCATGCTTCACAGACTGGCACAGCCCTAATCCACTTGCTGAGCTCGAACTGGTGTCAGACAAAGTTTGGTCCAACTGAAATTTTTGCCAAGTGGATGTAGGCACACAGAACCAGGTGATGCGGAATCCGGGGGGAGCCTCATCCACAAATAACAGAATAGAAACAGGGCAGAAAATCTTAGCTGCAGGTGATAAAATGACACTGGTCCTCTTGTTGCTCGGGATTTTGTAACACACAGCTTAAAAACCACACAAATACGCCGTAAATTTCATAGGTCATGTGATGGTATTCAAGAGCTGAGCATCCTCGTGAGACCCTAACACAACCCACCCCCAAACACTGGGCTGAAAAGGTTGGCTTGCAGCCTGCAGAAATGAAATGCTAAGCACTTGACTTGAAATTGCACTCTGTGTCAGTGACAGGGTCAAGAAGAAAGCGCAGTTTATCAAATTCCAGCTGCCAAGAAAAAGAGACACAATATATAGGCAGGCTTGCACTGTAGACTGGTGTTCCCCTGAACAAACTCTGTGATGATAATGCCTGAAAAATTTCCAGCTGTTTGTTTGAAGCATGCTGCAAGCTGAAAAATCTTCATGAGAGGCCATACCAAGTACTTCACAGAGCACTCGATATTCCCCAAACCAGGCTGTTAGCAAGAACCCTGCTTGAAATTATGAGGGTTCCTAAACTACTCGACATCTGTTCACCCTGGGGAGGTTCCATTTTAGGTGTAAAGCAATACAAATATTCTCAACAATCCTCAGTAATCTTTTTGGACTTTCTAAGCCTCCTGCATTACTTTTTTCTTTGCTGTGTTAGAAAAAAAAGAAAAAGAAGAAAAAGGTTCATGCAAAAACTGGCCAAAGGATACAGCTCAGTTGATGGACATCTTTAAGCTCCTACAAGGAGCAGCATTGGCAAAATTCCTACAGCTGCAAGGGACCACTGTGTGTGTTTTAATCTGGTTCATGATAAACTGGTTTTACTTTGGTGTGATGGAGAAGTTTCACGTGCCAGCTTAGCCTGAGGGCTGTGGTGCTTGAAAGAGGGGAAGGAAGAAAAAAAATATCAGCTGCATAAAGAGGCCCACAACAGGTTTAGAGCTTGGAAAGTTTTTTGTTTTGGGGTTTGTGTTCTGCACAGAGTGACACAGGAGTTCACATTAAATCTGGGTGCATTAGAATTCACTGTGAACAATAGGCATGCTCTAAATTCTGTGCTCTGTTTTAACACTGCTAATTTATTCTGAGGCTATGAAGAACTTTATAAATAGGCATTACCATTTCCCCCAGAGTTAAAATAAAATTTAAAAAAAGGAAGAAGAAAAAGAAAGGGAGTGTTCATTTAGGTACATATATTTGTATTTATATTTAGTAGTACATATATCTACACTTGTATTTCTGAGCTTTCCTTTTCTTGACCCACTGTTTACTCTTCATTCTTCAAACCATCTTCTGGGAGGATGAAAAGAAATTTCTGGCCTCAAAAATTATAGATAGCTTAAAAATATATTTGTATCCTGAAAAAAATCCCATGCTTTCCAAGGCTTCACTGATAAACACAGAAAGTTTACACCTTGTGCTTTGAGGTTGCAGCTGCCTTGATTGAGTTTTTCACACTATATACACAGAAAGCATATACATTTTTATTCAATGAATTATTTGGCTTTAAAAGTATTCCAAAAGATATCCTTGTCATCCCACAATACACTTTGGGAGGATAATAAAGTGCCCTAGCAAAGTTTTTTTTTAAAACTATCAAGATCTGACATATCACAAAAATTGTATATTACAGTATTTCTATGCACAGAGGAGCAAGTGAATAATATTTAGCTAAGACAGTAGCAGTATTCTCAATTAAATAGATTACCATATCTGTTCCAATATATATAAATTCATATTTATATACATAAATACAAACACACACACACATAGATATATGCACATTAAAAAAAAAACAAACAACAATGCCCCCAGTGGAATTAAATACAGTCCAAAATATGCAGTTATTTTATTGTAACTATTTAGATTCACCACTGGATAGTGATGAAGGATTCACCTTCATGCTCTGGTTTTTGGTGGCGAAAAAAATGATTTAACACAGCTGTGCTGCCGAAGAGCTCCTATGTGTGCAAAAATGAATCTGAAATTTCACAGGAAAAGCCTCCCTTTGCAATGCTGCACCACTTTTATTTTGGTTACAGCTGAAAAAGCCAAGAACTGTGGCCCTGGCAAGAAAATGTCTGGCCATACCCCTGTAGAAACCACTCAGCTCAGGGCGCGCTATCACTTGAAAGGCAAAATTAAGTTGACTTTTCCTTCCTTCACATGGAATCTGCCTTGCCTGTTCTTGCCAGGGGCACGGCGAGGCTCCACTCGGCTTGGCTCCTGTTCTGCACTGTTGCACTCACCCAACAAAAAAAGGCATCACAGCCATTATACTGGCTGAATCATTCCTTGGCTGGATGTTGGCATAGACACGTCTCCTTGAGCAGGTGCTGACAGAGCTGAACTCATTCTGCTTGCCTTCCTCCTCATTCCTACCTGGGTGAAAGCCAGGTCCAGTCTAGGAACTATTTTATAGCATTGTTTTTGGTTTTGTTTTTCCTTTTTTCTTATAGATATAGGCACTGCCTGCAGCTTTTGGCAGGGAAAGTTATCATAAGATTGAAACATTCTCCAGGCAGTGAAGAAAGCCAGTTGTCACACAGATGGGACACCTTCAGAGCTTAAGCTATGACAGGATAGAGGTGCTTCCAATGCCAGAAATTCATGACAACCACTCTGGAGCTTCACAGCTCCTGCAGTTTCTCTCAGCTTTGTGTATCACACAAACCATGGTGAAAATATCATTAGGTCAGGCCTTCGTCAAAACTGTGTGACATCCAAAAGTGCCCTGAAAGCTGCTGGGGCTGTGTGGTTTCGTACTCCCATGGGACAGTGTCCTCCTTGTCAGCTCCCACTGTCACCACCTGTCACATTTCTTAGCTGTGCCTGCTGGAGATGCTTTTGGGACGGATATTTTGTTTTGCAGGAGGCACACAGGCTGTCATGAAAGCAAACCCAAATGCTTGCAGCCTCTAGGTGTAAAGAGGAACCATTAAATGGGGTGGTAATGCCTCTTAAGAGAGTCCTTGGCTGGCTCCTGGGGTGTGGTGAGGGGAGGCAAAAGCACCTACTTGTTAAGCAGTGACTGTCCTGCCTTTTGTGTTATTTAGTTGTTGTCCCTCATAATTTATTTCTTTGTTTTCTCTCTGTCCCACTGGAAAATGGTAAAAAATCCAAACCAGCTGGAAAAGAAGCTTGTGCCCTTATTTGACCACCCACAGCATGCATTCAGGTTTGAATTAAAGGAGTACTTTTTATGTCCAAGAGCAAGTGGGAAAAACAATGGAATTTTAGCAGCTTGAGATGAAGGTGGCAGACTCCAGGAATTAAGCTTTGTGAAAACACTTTAAAATATTACCCATTTTAACTGCAGTATCTGTCAGGTGATTGGGTTATGGCCCTTCTACAGCTTGTACATTGAGCAGTTTCATACATGACAGCCACACAGTGGAAATTACACATCTCCAAGAACATTTAAAATCACTGGCCTTTTGCTGTCACACAATGCCTGCTCACGCTGTGGAGGAAAAATCCCTAGAACTTGTATTTTGTGTACACTTCAAGCATTTATGTAAAGGAATATGGGTTAATTCACATGCACATGGGATGAAATTCAGATCTCTTTTGTCAACACTTCGTTGAAGGAAGTAAAGGAGGAGTGTTAGAGGCATCAAGCTTTTTCTTACCCCAAATCAGGGCAGGTGTTTCACTGGACACCACTGGATGAGGTTTTCCTCTCTGCCTTGACTATGTTTTGGTCCAGCAGCAGATTCTGCAGCACATATTTCCCAGACCCCAAGAGCAGGGGATTTTTAGAGATGGGCACATGCAGACACTCTGCCCTACAGCAGAAAAGTGTCCCAGCTAATTCACAGGGCCAAGAACTCCATGCTGAGCCAGTTCAGGTCTGTGCTGGAGCTCATAGAGCTCATGGAAATCATTGGCCTCATCTGTGCAGTTAGCACAATCTCTGAAAAACTGCTGTCTTCCCTTTTTTTTTTTTTCAGTGATACCACTGAATAATTCACTGTAATTGTTGATTTCACTGCAAGTTGTTGCTGGAAGGTCACTTACAGCATGTGTCTGGCTGCTCCTGTGAAAGACAAGATCTTTTCTAAATACAGCTGAAAATAGGGGACAGAGTCTCCTCCTGCATCCATCAGTGCCTCACGCAGAGCTTTGAAGAAGTTATTCCATGAGAAAACCAACTCAGTGAGTTGCAACAACTCCAAAACCCAAGGAATTTTGTGTGGGTCTTCCCTGTGTGGGAGGCAGAGGATGTTGGCCAATGCTGTTTTCAAAGCAGACTCCATTTGCACTCCACAGACCCCTGCTTTGCTGTACTCCAGGATCTGACTCTGACTGGCTTCTCTTTGTGTTCTGCACTCTGCAGATGCTCCTGATGTGTTTACAGAAATAGAAAAGCATCAACAGGAGAAGCAGCAGAAGTTAGGGCCTCAAGCAAACACATTATGTTGATAAACATGATTTTTTGCCTTTTTTTTTTCTGCTTTAATTCATGTATTCAAACATATTTGTACATAAATTCCCTCAGACACACACTCAAGTATGTAGTTATTTAACTCTGTGGGTCATTGTGACTAGGAAAGTGACTTTTATACGTCTCCCTTGATTAAACACAGACAATTTTAGCTTGAATACACTGAAAAAACAGAAAAATACAATGAAATGTGGAATGTTTTCAGAAAAAAGTGTACCATTTCAAAATGACAAATTTTTCATCTTGTCACATTTCTTTTCATCTAGAAAACAAAGAAAGAGTGAGGACTGTCAAAGGTTTAAATATGAAGTTTTGAAGGTACTATCACAAATTCTGCATATGAGATGCTGGACAGTTTTTCCTGCATAAATTTTCTCCAGCCTTCCATAAAAAAAATGAATCTGTGGATGTTCATGAACTTTTCTTCTCTGGAAAGCTATTTCAATACTTGTTTAAATAATGTTTAATAATTTGGTGGGTTTTTTTTCTCCTGTGTTTTCACTGCCTATTTATTCATCACTTCCGTATTTTTAACAATCTCGTATGAAGATAAATTCTCACAAATGTGTGAATTGTCAGAGACCTAAGAGGCTGTAGCTGCTTTTTTATGCTAAAGACACAGGAGAAATCACCCGGGTTGCTTAGGATGTCAGTCAGGCACATCATCCTGTTTTGAGTGTAATAGCCTATTTTCATGGAGGGGATCAGGAGGAGCTCTCTGTGCACATTGTTTGATGTGCACAACGCCCCGTGGTTTGTACATTTTGAATATTTTGATTATGAGTCCCTAGGCGTGGTGCCAAGAGGCACATGTGATTCTTGGATGGGTCTGGGCCATTCCTAATGCTCCTACATTCACCTGGGCCTATGCAGTGTCACAAAAATAAAATCTCAATGAAGCGCCGATTCCAAGATAAAGAGCAAGCTCTCTAAATGTGTAAACATTTTATTTTTATTTTTTTTTAATTGCATTAACGTCCTTCTGCAATATTCCTTAGGTTTTGGTATTGTTGCAACTCACTGAGTTAGTTTTTTTCATGGGACAACTTCTTCAAAGCTCTGTGTCAGGCAGTGCCAGGACTGGAAGGAAGCAGGAGGAGACTGTCCCCTATTTGTACCTGTATTTAGAAAAGATCTTGTCTTTCACAGGAACAGCCAGACATGCTATAAGTGAACTTCTAGCAGTGATTTAGAGTGATACAGCTAAACACTTCATTTATAATTAAACAGTCTGTGTAATAAGTCATATGTCATAAGTCTATGATTAAAAGATTAAATGATCCCATATCACGTGTTGTCACTGATTAGCGTATTTTGTTACTGTAAAATTTTTGCTGTTATTTTTGATTATTTTAAAAGATGATAACACATAAGGATAACTGCAGATCTGTGTTTTCTTCAGCGTCCTTCCAGGATCCTACCTCAGTGCCTCATTCAGTAAAAGCCTTGTGGTTCATGTTTCATCAATAATTGCATATTTTTTCTGTCTTAGGATCAGCTTTAAAGACATATCCCTAGAAATAATCTATACTAGAAGACTGGAGTGTACCTTACATCACAATAAAACAGGATTTTTATATTAAAAAAAACTCTTTTAACAACCAATACATGGGATGGGTTTTGCTTTGTGTGGAGGGAACCCCACTCTGACACAGGGAGCCGTGGCCCCAGCTTGCGCAGGTTGTTCCTCTCCAGATCAAGAATGTGTCAGAGGAACCTGACTTTCCCACCAGTGGGTGAAGCTCTTAGTCACCAACCCAAAAAAAAAGGGGAGGCAGCGCTCTGACATTTTTGAAGAGATAGCAGAGGGGTTAATCTGCAGGCTGGAGATAAATCCTTCTGCCAAGGTTTTCATTTTGTTTAGGTTCTGCGCTTTGGTTTGCTGTCGGTGCCTCGCCTTCTCTTTTGCCCACTCTTAAGGAGAGATAGTGTGTACTTTTATGCTCAGATAAATTAAACCAGCATGAGGATGAGCACTCCCCAGGATTAGCCTTGGGAAAGAGTGACTAAAGCCTGGCTTTGCTCCAAAAGCTTGAAGTGCTCTCACTGCTTTGGAGATACTGGCTCGTACCTGTTACATGCCTGCAGCACAGGCTGCCTGTCTGTTTCTGAGCTGTAAAATGCCACACAGTGGGCATTTAACCCATTGTGGATTTAATTAAGACTTTGCAGGATCTGTCAGAAATGGTAATTTTTGTATAATACAGGTAAGTATGTACACACACACACAGAAGAGAGGGGCTAGGGTGTTAAGAATGTTTCTAGCAACTCAGTTAGCCTGTGTAGAGGGGCCAAGGGTCTTCATCAGGCAGGGCTGGGGGATGTCAGAGTGGCCTGGATGGCATTTTGTGTCTAACCTCACTAATTTGCTCTGTGGCCTCTCCAAAATGAGGAAATGCCATGTGTGCACTTACTGTGACAGCACCAACACACCTGATAAGAATTCAGGACATCAACAGATACCGAGCAGCAGAATTTAAGTGAAGTCACTGATGTTTCAAGGATTCCTTCTTGTAAACCCAGTTGTATCTGTCTCTTTTTCTCCAAGCAGCTTCTAGGTCAAAGACCCACACCCATGAACTCTTTTGCCTCCTCCTCTGAAAATCACCTTCCACACAGACTTGCACTTGAGGCATGCTTGTGTTCCTCTCCATATGAAGTTTAATCCCCTTTTTGATGGTGATCAAGAGCTGTTATCAAAATGATCTCTCCTTCTTTCATGTTGGATTCAGAGTTTGGGCTCAGACAGTGATGTACCAGAGAAAACTTTGCTAAGTGAGAAATCCAGCTTGTGTGATCAGGGCTGCCAACTCAGAGAGTAGCAGCAGTCTTCATTTAGACTGTGGGAAAACTGCCTTTCCAGGTTTTTCTCCATGGTGGTAGTCTGGAGAAAGGAAAAAATCTGTAAGCCAAAGAATGGATAAATCAGGTGTTCACAGCAAGGCTTAAAAGCAATCTGAGGTCCTTCAGAGGGAGAATGAAGGTAAGCTTAAGAGGAATGTAAAATGTAAACATGAACACAAGAAGCAGCAGAGAAAAAAACTTTCTCAGCTCAGGACTCAGTATGAAAAAAAGAAAGAAAAAAAAGTGTGTCCACACAGGATGCAAAAATTTTCCAGAGAAACCATCTTTAGCTATCCTCATCTCACAAGGATATCTGAGCCCAAGAAGAGACTTGGGTTCAGAGCAGGAAAATGGGAATAACAAAATGTGTGAAAATGTTGTATCAGTTTACCTGATCTCATATTTCTACTATTGGTGAAATATGTTACTTTATTGAGAAACCTTTTAAAACTGTAATAAATTATGTGTAAATAAAAATTCGTAAAGATATATAAATAAGATGTATATGTTAAAATAATAAAAACCAAAGATGTGTATGTAAAAAGAAAGAAACCTTCCTCCCAAACCTGGCTGGGAGCTCTTCTCCGAAAGAAAAAGGATTGTAGCCAACACCCAGATAAGAAACATTAACTCGGAAAATAGGCAGGATGGGAGCCATCAAAGACAACAAAAGGACTAGCTCGGGGGAGGAACCCAACTCCGGACCTGACCAACGTCTCTGCAGATCTCGGTTGTGAAACAATCAAAGTCGACAAAGACAAGCCTCAGAAAAAGTATCCGCTGCTAGTCCTGAATCGCCCACCTGTCAGACCAGTGTTGGAGATACAATCACTGGAAACAAAGGGGGAGACTCCGCCGAGATTTCCATCGGCACCAACCCCGGATCACACCACTTCAGCCTTGATAACCCAAAATTAAAATACATACAGAGTCTCTTTACATATGAGGAGACTCTGTCCGGACACTGGTTAGGTCTATTCTTCCAAGCCAGGAAATCTATTCACCAAACAATCAAGAACACTTGGTGAATAGAGCCTGCTTGGAATTTTAGCCTGAGGACTTAAAAATCCTATAAAACCCCAAGCCTGAGAGCGCTCAGACGTGGACTTGGGAAACCTACACCTCGGGTGTAGGTCCTGTCCACCCAGCGCTGCGCTGATCATTTTTATTGTGGTTTTTTTCTCTCTGTTTTTTTCTATGTTGTTTATTAATAAATTTCTCTTTGATTTTATCCCAAAATTGCCTTACCATTTATAACAAAACCATGCATCTAGACAAACTTGTTCTGTATTGCATGGTAAACTCAGAAAGCAGAAGCTCTAGGTCTTATTACACTGCTACTGGCCTGGAGCAAGGAGATTGTACATCTCATGAAGAAGTGATTTTGAAGATGGAATTTCTTGGAAAAAGCATGCTGGAGTGCAGGAAGGAGAGAAAATGGTGTCTTAAGGTCTTTTTTTTCCCATTTTTTTTCTTTCTTTTTTCTTTTTTTTTAATTAAATTACACATTTCTGCCTTCAAGCCTGCTGTTTGATCCAGGGGAAATTGTTTCCATCATATGCCCTATGTCCATCCTGAGTGTGGAACTTGATCTGAAGAGTTCATCTGTATTTTGGAGGACATCACTCTAAAAGGGCTTCTGCTAAAAGAAAAAAATGTAAACACTGCTTTTAAACACCTCCCTTCTCCACTGTCCTGTGCATCCTACCTTATATATATAAATATCTGCTACTACATGCCTATTCTTTCCATGGAAACAATCTCACCACTTGCTCTGGGACTGGCTTTTGCCACCTGAAAAAAAATCCCAAGCTGCCACATTCCTGGTTTTAGAACTCACAACTATTTAATACATGGGAAAATAACACACATTTAAATATGGACTTTGCAAGGCAGCCTCTGTCCCAGTCAGAGGGAGTTTTTCACTTGGCTGCTTGTTCAGCACAGAAAGAATAGGATCTTCCCGTGCCTGTCTCTCAGGATTGGGGAAGTACAAGACAGGCTTTTTGTCAATCCTTACACCCTTCCCAATCCAGAGAGGAGACTTCCACAGAAACCCAAGCTGCAGCTTTACCTCATAGGCTGAAAGGTGTATTTGATGAGCTGCCACAGTTCTTGAGGTCTGTGGTCTTTTAAGCTTACTCTAATCCCATAACTCTGGAGTGTTTTAAGTCTGCTCTTCACCTCCCAGCCCACAGTTTCTTCCATTCCCGAAAAAAATGGAGAAGTACATTAATCACTTTCATAAGTACATTAATCATTTTCATGGTGAGCTGTGAAAATCAAGTTTTAGATGGAAGTTCATTGTCCATCCTCAAGCCCCTTACTTTTCATAACTTCTTGAATTTCTTAAATACATGCAGTCTTTAAAGAAAGCACACACCAGCTACATAAGTGCAAGATTTCTCTTACTTGCTTTCAACACGATGTTCTGGAGTGACAAACTCACCCTTCTGACACTTAAGGCAGCTGCAAGCCAGATTGTGCCAAGGGAAAGGGGTAAAGGAGAGGCAATAAATTGTGGCCATCTTTTAGAAGGCAAAGTCATGTCCCAGGAAGGGGAATGTCTTCATGCAATCATAGTTCCCATTAATTAGCATGTTTCCACTCTCCCTTCCCCTCTCTAACCAAACTCAGGCGCCTCAGAGTCTGAAATTGTCTCGTTTGTCACAGGTGACGAAAAAACTCATTAAATTTGGGTTGAAATCCTGACCTTATCACAGATTTTTTTTTTTTTTTCTTCTGTTATGCCCTTGGGCATGTCCTGTAATTTTCACTTCTACCATGGCCATGAGGTTTTCAGAATGCATTCATGCACAGCTTCTTTGGCCCTGATTTTAGTGTGTACACTAAAATTTAGTGTGTCACAAAAGTGACTGCTTTCTTTCCTGACTTACTAATTTTCCGCCTTTCTTTTCCTCTGAGACACACAGCATGAAGATTTGGCAGAAAACAACTATTTGTCAAACAGGAATAGCTTAGTCCAGCAGTCTGACCTGCTTCACAATAACACCAACAAAAACGGTTTGCAGTTAAGCTGGAGTTTTGTTTAAAACAAACTCTTGTAGTAAGCACCTAATTCTAAACATTAAGAAAATCGGTTCTTGGCCAGAAGAGGGCATTTGACTTCAAGACTTGGGCTCCTCATCTTGAAATAAATAGAATCAACCAACCAACCACAAACAAACCCATTCTACATTACTAAAGATTAATACCATTAATGGTTTCTATTGTGCTGTATCAAATGTTTAAACCTTCCTGTCAAACCTGAAGCCAGCAGAAGCTGAGAACATGACAATGAAATGAAGAGTTATTGATTCATCTTTCCCTGAAATACCCACTTCCTACTTTCTAGCACCAAGATAAGCAGGAGCTTTACTCAGACACCATTCAAGGAAAAGAACCACTTAAAAATTATCTTTTTTGTCCTGAGCTGCAGGGAGTTACTTGATGGTTTGAGCTGGTGCAGTTACTCCTTTTATTTCCTTTATTGTTTGTTAAAATCTTTGAGGTGGTGAGCACCCAGGGGTTTAATGTAATATTAAAGCATAAATTGGGGGATATTCACACCCTTGTGGTAGTCTCTTATGCTTCTAAATCATTACAGCAATTACCAACAAGACTGCAGCTGTGTGAATGTGGCATTCCACAGTGTTGACAGTGAGCAGAGAAAAAAACACACTCACTGAAAATTATGGACTTTTGAGGTCTTAATTTAAAGCAATGGGAGGTACTAAACAGGGGAAATACTCTCCTGTAGCTGAAGAGTTAAGAGTATGGGTAAATTGCAGATTTGGGTGAAATAACAAATCCAAAGAAATCCTGGAGCTGCCAAAACTTTATGTTTCATGATGTCACATTTACTTTCCTGTTCTGCTTCTTCCTTGAAGACACTGAAATTCTCAGCTTTGTTATACTTTTTATAAGGAAAAAAAAAAACCCCTTCCCTGGTTTTCAATGCCAAGAAGTATATCAGCATTACAAGAAACTTGAAACTTGGTTTGGGTCCTACTGATGCAAACAAAACACAAAAATATTTCTGATCCCCTCCTAAGTTGTAGCATTCTCTTTGCTCAACTTGTATGAACTGGAATTGTCCCAGATAAAATTGGTAACAGTAAAAGCAAATAAATCTGCTCCCACTTCCCTCAGCTACATATTTTCAATTTAAAGTTTTTATGAACACTTACAGCTCAATTGTCCCTGACCTCAGCAAAGCCTCCAATTTTATGCCATTCCCAGAAGAAATTCCAGCCTTGAATACGTTAGGATGTCCTGCATGGCTAAAACAGTCAGGTCAGCTGCAGCTCAGGCAGTGACAGCAAAAAGTAGATTAAGCCAAAAGCAGACCCAGGAGAGCAAAAGGGGGAATATGAAGGTGTTGGTAACATAAGAGTTTAGGATCAGGTTTCCTGAAAAAATTTGTTTTCCAAATGGGTTTAGGACAAGCTGGGTTACCTTTCCAGGTGATATCTGAAGCAAAGAATAGAATTTGTGATTTCAGCATTTTGTAATCCATATTTTTCTCTTGAGGCTGCTGTAGATACGCACATGTGCCTGTGAAAAATAGGAATTAAATGTTAGACATGTGTTAGCATGGGAGAAAACAGAACAGCAATGAATGCACCAGCCCATTAAAGAGATCAACACCTTGGTTTCAGTGTGACACAGAGAATTCTCTGACACCATGGACCAACTTTGCCAAGTGCAGCTGAGTAGGTGGAACTGGCAGCTGAAACAGCTCAGCCTGAAGCAGGACAGACAATTTTGCAAATAAGGAAACCCAAACACAAATGATTGATGATGATGATGATGATGATGATGATGATGATGATGATGATGATGATGATGATGATGATGATGATGATGATGATGATGGCAGGGCACTTTAACCCTCTGTCTTAAAATGACCATCATCTGCAACACCACGGAAGAACTAGAAAGAAAACAAAAAACAGACAGAATATGCTTTTGCTTTTATGCTTTTATGCTTTTTTCATAAAAGCAGTCATATATGACTCTTTGAAACTTTGAAAAAGGTGGTAAAGCAAAATGGATATGATAGGTATGTCCAAAATCACGAGGGATAAGGAAAGAGATGTCATCATACAGGGGTAGTATTTTTTATGTGTTTCATAAAGGTACCTGGATGTTTGACAAATCTACTGAGAAATAAGAAAATTTTTTTGTTGATTTTAATTTCTGAGCTTTTGGGCTTCAGATACACTACGTGGGTTTTGATAGTTGCTGATAGCTGCACTTGATAAACTGAAGGAGGCTGACCATGCAGAATAAATGAGCAAGGACATACCTAATTTTCCTTTCTTTAGATGCCTACATTGTAAAAAAGATAAAAGAGGCAGAAAGCTCACCTTTCTGAAGTGCAGGAAGAGTAGCCCAGGAATGCTGAAAGAAGTGCAAATAGGCTAGGAGGCAGCAGAGAAAGTGTTTTATCATTGAGTTTTTATTTTATCTTCCCAAATTTTAGCCCTTTTTCATGACTAACAAAAACGTAGGAAAAAAAATTTGTGCTTTCTACAGAGGACTTAATGTGTTTGTGTATTCTCACAGCCTCCAAAGAAGCTCCTCATGGGCTGTGTAACCACCAGTCTGAGGGCTTCCCTGCCCTCAGGTCCATGGGAGACCCTCTGCATCCTCAGAGTGAGTTGAGGGACTGAAAAAATGGATGGATCCACTAGGAATGTCCCAATCTGTTCTGTAAGATCTGCTCTTTCAGCTGCTTCCTGGTAAGTTCCAGACACCACCACTCTCCTCTCCCTGAGTTGGTGGATCCTTTTTATTTCGCGTGTGACAGGCTGGGTGTTTACAGAACACAGTGCACCAAGTCCATTTCTTTGTGTTTATAAGTGGTGTAAACAGCAATTAAAGGCCTCCCAAAAGCCACAAGTGATTCAGAGCAACGTCTTCAGTCAAGAAGGTTGCTGCCTCTCACTCTTTGAAGCAACATTTTTCAGCTGAAGGTGCCTGTCAAGCTGCCAGCAAGGCAGGGCTGAAGCATCTAGGTGGAGTTACTGTCAAAATACAAGCTTCAGTGGAGTTTAAGCTGATTCAGGGCATGTCAGCAGTTGTGCTCCATGTCTCTTCTCCCAGGAAAACTCTTAGGTGCACTACTGGGACCAGACAGCTGGATGGAAATGCAGTGAGGATTACGCAGAAAGTGTGGATGGAAATGTCACACTCTTTATTTCCAGTGTCCCCCTCAGCAGACACCAGGTGTGAAATGAGAAACTCTGGTGCACAGACACAATCCAGACCAGCCCTCAAAGAAGGAAGGAGTAAGGGAAACAAATAAATTAAAATTCCACAAATATATTGAGTGGCAGATGTACCCAGCTCAAAATACCTCCCATTGCAGTCATTCAGTTCAGAAGGAAAAAAACCCAACAAACCAAAACCAAATAAAACAACAACAACAACACCCTTTAAAGAAAAAAGACAACAACAACAACAACAACAACAACAACAACAACAACAACAACAAGGCATATCCAGGCCTATTTTACATACTTTAATTAGAGTCATGGTGTTTTTAGAGCTTGGCCATGTCTGTATGTGATGGTGCTAAACAAGCATTCAGGTACTTTAGCAAATAATTAAATAGTAAATTAAATTTACAATCTCTCTCTCTAAATGTAAAAGGTCAGGAGGTGTTTTCAAGATGTAGATAATTATTTCCAAAACACACGGCCATTTTCAGCTTTCCTTAAAGTATTTGAGTCCACTAATGGCTTCTTTTTATTTCTTCCTTCAGCATTTGGGCTTTACGTAGACAGAATACTTATGTGTGTATGTAAATGTATTAATTCTTAATATTTAACACAAATTCTAATGAGTTACTGCTTAATAAAGGCAGTGTACCTTGTAGTATAATCCATTTAACATACAGTGGTTGCATAGGTCTTTCCAAAACTGGATGCAGAGTTGTTTTAAATAGATGCATAAACTATTAATTTGGTGTTCTCCACTTTCTGCTGCAAAACCAAGACTTCTAAAACACAAGCATTCATGACTGAAAATTTTCTCTGGGCAGTAAACTGTAAATCTAATGTGTAAAAGAACTTTCTGTTGTCAAGTTGGATTGCAGAGTCATGAGGATACTCAATAACAAATAAGATAAATACCAAATATATAATGTGGCATGTCAGTTTTTGCCCAAAATTATTTTAGAGGCTGATGAAGAAAAAGATTCCAGTAGTTTTTTCAAAATTGTTTGTGAGGTGGAGAGAAACACCCTGAAAACAAAGGCTGCTATTGTTCATACATGGTCTACAAGATTCTGGGAGCTGACACAAGATTCAGTTCCTGTGTCTACAAACATATTTACACAAGTTAGGGAAAACTGAATGGGTTGACAACAGTCCTGAAAAATGTTTCTTTTCCCTTCCTCTTGCTGCAGCTGAAAATTTGTCCACCTTTGTTATCAGCTGAAATTTTGGCACACTTCTTTATCACCTAGAAACCTTATAGGAAAATCCACTTCCACTACAAAACAAACCAACCAGATTATTATTTTTACTCCTCAAATATAACAAGCCAGTAGTTTATGCTCCTCAGAGAGAACTGAGATGCAGGAAACTTGGCAAGAGTTTTTTCTATCACAAGTTTGGGAATTTGAACCTTCTTTGTATCTCCATTTATAAAATTTAGTAAAGAAATTATATGCCAAATTCTGTAACCCACACAACTCTGCCTTCCTCCCATTTATATATATATATATATATATATAAAGAATTATTATATTTATATTTATATATTTCTATACTATATTACATTAATATATAATACTAATATATTGTATAATTATATATGTTTTTATATATTAATATATTAATATATAATAAAATTTCTATATTTATGTATTTATATATTTATATATTTATATAATTCCTCCCATTTATATATATATATATATATATATAAAGAAAATCTCCCATTTTCAATCTCGGATCGTTTGTGATTTTCTAGTATACACCTCTGTAGATTTTCCAGTTTAGAAAAAAACCTGAGAGCTTTCAGATGCCTCTCAGTGTTTACTCTTATTAAAAACAACAGAATTTTCCAACCAATAGTATGTGGCTTGTTTAACTATCATTTTGGCATTAGATCTCTAAGATCCAACCCACAGAAATTTAAGACAATGATGATTTACCCCAGCTGAAGTTCTGGCTTGCTTTATCTTTTTTTGGTTCCAACCCATTTGTTGATTTTGCACACATTCACAAGGAAAGTCCAAACCCTGGCACATCCAGCATTCATGGAAAATGAAAAGATTCTTTTATTTGACAATGCTGGAATTTCAGAAAAAAACTACTAACCACTTTTCTCCTTAGAGTATCTCCAGGAAATAATATGTGCAGGGCACTTTATAAATGATGAAAGCATTTTTAGGTAACCCTGTTAAACAATTCGACTAAATATCAGAAATATTTCTGATCTCCTACAATCTCCCTTGGGCATTTGGAGCCAAAGAAATAGAAGGTTTCTTGTTTGAGGATTTTTCTTATTTTTGCCTTTCTTCCTTTCTTTCCTTTTCTCTCTTCAGTTGATGGAATTTTGCCCTTGTCCTTTTCTAAGGCACAGAGTGAGGCTTCTTTTCCACATTCCATGATCAGAAGGGAGGACTGAAGGAAGAAGTCTGAGGGAATTTTATAGAAAAGTTTCTGTCCATGTCAGAAGCATTAAGTTCTCATATCCAATAGGAATGTGCCACATGAATAAAGAAAAAAAACCCTACCCCATCAACAACTACAACAAACTCCCCCAAAAAGCCCCACAAACCAGGAGGGAAAAAATGTATTAATCAATAACAATTAATTTAGGATGAATTTAAATTCCCACCCAAAAACTTAATCTAAATTCAGATCCTGGTTTTATCAGGGCTGTTTAGACCCACGATGGAAGAAACATGCCTTGACCCACAGGACATTCTTTAGGGATTACACAGACAAATTGGTGGGATGAATCTCCAGGGATGGAAATAAAAAAACACTGACCCAAAGTCAGCAATAAATCTCAGCCCATTGTTTGGCCAAGCAATGCCAGAGAGAAGAACCACACTCAGCTTGGCAGAGCTGATGCAAACTTTAGAACCCTCATGGACACTGAAACTGCATCATCTGAAAACTTCCCAGTCTTTTGTGTCTGTCTTCAAAGGCAGGGAAGTTCTGATTTAGTCACTGGGGTAGAATTGCAACAGGAGTTGTCTAGAGGGCACAGATCTTTTCTACCAGCTGACTTTCCCTGAGTGTTTTTCAGTACTGTGTTATGTTCCTGCATTCCTTTTTAGAGGAGAGAAGACCTCCAGAGAGAGAAGCTCTTCTATGAGTTCAATCAGTACAAACAGATTTACCTGAGCAGCTTGTTCTACTACTAAAATACAAAAAACTCCACTCCACTTTGTTTTTTTTGTTGTTGTTGTTGTTGCCTGGCAGAACTTATCAGAGTTTTAAAAAAATAAATACACATATTCAGCTTTTTTTCTACTGTGTCATTTTATTCTAGAGGTTCATATTCACTTTTAATGCTTTTCAATTCTCAGCTGGTCTAGCTCTCAGAAAGAGCAGCACCACTACCTGCTAAAATTAAGCTCATGCTTAAACATTCAGATGCCACCACCACCACACATTTTTCACATTATGATTTTAGACAGTGAACATGAGGATGAATGAAGGTACAGTCAATGAAGAATTGGGGTAAAAAAGGGGGAAATGAGCACAGGGAGCAGAGCAGAATATAAAAGCATTGCCCCTGCCAGTGTACACATCTCCTTACGGTTGGGTAAGCTACATATTAATATGCAGCTTTCTACCACTAATAACTATGAGGCAGAAATAATAAATAATTTTGAATAAATATCCTACACTCTGTGCCAGACCAACAAGACCTGAATCCCCAGTCATGCAACACCAAGGAACAGATTTTGGCAGAGTTGTTCTTCTGATGCTTTGAATGTGTCCTTGAGACTACTGAGTGTGAAGTGACACGAAAAACTCCACTCAGAATAGTAAGGCCTGATTTCTGGCAAAACTAATTAACCTGATAATTAATGAATGTGATACACGCTGTCTGATCCAGAGGTTTGTCCTACTTTTTATCACTGAATGAGAAAACTTGGTGCCTTGGTCCCCATGTAAATCTGTTTTATTTGCCCGGTTCCCTGCGAAGACACCTGATGCCACATCTAATTCCTGAAAAATGGCAGGAGGGATTTCACTGCTTCTTCAGGTTTTTTGTAACTGGGAGCGTGGAATAGAAGTTTAGATGGCCAGGAAAACTGCAACTCTGAACAAATGTTATGTTCAGGGCAGGTATGGAATGTGCAGGGTGTGTGCTGATGCTCTGACAGCTGCATCTATTTTTAATGAGAGCAAGATGTAAATTATGGAGCCAGCAAGGTGCGTGTGAAACAAAAATACATCTAATTATAAATTTGTCCTTCTCTTAACCTGTTATTTAGATAAATCTGACGAGACCACACTGGGTGTTTTCCTTACTTTCTCCCATTCTAATTTAGTCTTTGAACAGGAAGGCATGCTGGTAACTCAGTTAATTGAGTTGGACATTATGTTTACTTGCTCAGTTAAAAGCACAAGAGCTTAAATTGTGCTCCTCTATTCACAAAAGAAAGATCAGTGGAGGAATTAAAGTTGACAGCCAAATGACAGGGTGAATAAGAAAAAGCCACGGAGGTTATTTAGGGTCCAGAACTTCAGTGGAAATTCTGATTTGATTTGATTTGATTTGATTTGATTTGATTTTATTGCTTTATATTTTATTTTATTTTATTTTTTATTTTATTTTATTTTTTGTTTTATTTTATTAATTTTATTTTATTTTGTTGTTTTATATTTTATTTTATATTTTCTATTTTATTTTCTTTTATATTTTATTTCATATTTATTTTATTTTATTTTATTTTACTTTATTTTATTTTATATTTTATTTTATTTTATTTTATTTTATTTTATTTTATTTTATTTTATATCTTATTTTATTTTATATTTTATTTTATTTTATATCTTATTTTACTTTATTTTATTTTATTTTTAAACTTAGATATTATAAAAATAAGTACTGGAATTCTGGGGATGCCCATATTTACAGGCTTCCAAACCCCTGCTGCAGGGAAAGACAAGTCTCTGTCTTCACCCTGGGGGTGCCTGAGGAATTCCTGAGCAGTTTCCTCTTAATCTCTTTTTGCAACCTGAGCCGGTGGTGCAGGAACCCAGCAAAAGGTTTTCATTGTAGCAAAGAAATTACGGGGTTAGTTACACATTTGGGAGCTAGGGTGACTTGACACCAGGTGGAACAGGCAATATAAGTTAGAATTACAGCAATGTAAGTTGCAGTTCGAATTGCCAAAACACAGTGGGAGGTAAATAACTTACCCTCATTCAAGAGGCAAACTCACAGAATGGAAGAAACTACACAATTATATAAAATCTCCCCAGCAAGGCAGTGCCACAGGAATGGAACACCACAAAACCTTTCTCTAGGTGCACAATTTTTTACAAAATTTTACAAAATTTTTACAAAGCTTTCACAAAAACTGTCTGTCTTTTCATGGAATGGATCAGAACCAGACCAAACAGAAAAAGCAAATTAGTTAAAATTTTACTTCTATTAGTTTGGTCAAAAGAACCATGTTCTGCCTACGTTAATTGAATTAAAATTCTTCCTTGGAAAAAATCAATACGTCCAAAATTGAATGCTTACCGTGAAACATTTGGTTTTTGGCAAAACCTTCTATCTGATTTAATGAGTGAACCTAAAAAAAATGACTGTAAAGCCAGGAGATTTGAACCAATGACTTCAAAAGATTTCACCATGAAAATGATTAGGAAAATGAAAGTAGAAACACAAGAAAGTTCTGGCTTAACATCATATTGACTTCCACCACATTTTGGCCCTCAGTTTTTTCTCTGAATCTGAAAAAAAATGACTTAAGTTTGCTGTGCATAAGGAGCTTGGTTCTCTTTTTTTTTTTTTTTCTTTTCTCAGTTTGTGTTCTAGTTGTCTGAACTTGCTATGTAGCTTAGAATTTTCTATATTATTGGTTGCTACGCATTTTAAAGTTTCTGGAAATTTATCTCAAAACAAAACAACAAAAAAAAAAAACAAAAAAAAAATTTTCTGTGTCACTCCCAAAAGATAACTGAAAAATTAAATAGAGAAAACTTTCTATGGGCCAAATGTAGAAATTGGTGTGTTTGGCTAATAAATTATTATTATCATTTCCAATGATCTGGTTCACTTAGGAGGCCTACACTGATTGCAGAGGGAATTTTGTCATGGGAAATTGAATGCTGGCTTCCCAAATGATTTCTGTAAGAAATAAGACACTTGGATACCCAGTGAATTAGAGTTTTCTCTTTGTTTCATCAAAGTCTTTTGTCTTTCCTGTCTCCCTCTGTCCCAGATGCTAAACCATGGCCAAGAGTGTGGGGACTCCTCTGCTGCAAACCAGAAAGGTGATACAGGCAGAAGTGCTTTATCAGCCCTGGGAATGAAATGAAACTAGGAAGGTGGTAAGAAATAGCAGAAAACCTGTGTTTCAGGTGTCAATCCTATTTATCTCCATAAAAACAGGTTTTTTGTCCTGATTCTTAGGCAAATCTTTCAACACTGTAAGTCTCCCACACGGACAAGCACCTATTTAAAAAGGTGAATACAGTTTGGATGGCCTGTAGCATGAAATATACTGATATTCTGGTCTGGTTCCACATTGGTATTTAAAGAAAAAAAAATCAAACCAGAAAACCAAACAACATTAAGTTAGAAAGAGCAGCCATCCCAAAAGAACTATGACAAATCAGATGACCCAGTTGTCACATCTTAAATTTTAAGTCCAACAGGGAGATCAGAACTTACATCTCACCAAAAAAAAAAGTTCCTATTTAAGCTGGCAGGTCACTTCCACATCTAAAAGCTGCGTTACATTTGAATAAGAATTTTCCCATATTTGTGGAAAAAAAGGAATAATCCACTGTTTAGCATTACAAACATCAAGTGCAATTTACTACAAGGTTTATTAGACTAATTTATAGTCCACTGCTTCACTCCCACAGGTCCCACATCACCTCTGTCTGTGAGAGATTATTTCTTCTGTGCTCCAGTGGCTTCAGCCAGGTTACTGTGTTTGCTGCCTGTTTTCTAAATAATTTATTTCACTTCACTCTTGTAGGTTACTACTCCTCTAGGAGAGCTGCCTTAATTTCACTATGCAAATTATCTGTAGATTAATTAATTTGCTGCCTATCCAATTGCAACACTGTTTTCAGCATCAACTAGTCCTTAATTTCCCTTGGGTAAGGATCAGCAGATGATGCTGTTTTGGGGTTTGAATATATATATTTTTTATATATATATTTTATATCCATTTTGCAATATATTTTATTTCCATCCCTGAATATATAGGGTGAAGTGACAGCACAGCTTTTCCAAATGTTTCATTGCAGTCTTAAATAAAAAAAAGCAAAACAAAACAAAACAAAACGAAACAAAACAAAACAAAACAACCCCCCCAAACCTTAGAGCTTCTACAAGCATATTGATTTTTATTTTTTGTGCAGTTGTTTCTCATGGAGCTGCACCCTGGCTAATATTAAATAATGAACCTGTGAAATCAGCATGACTTAATTGCCAGGGGTTTGAAGCCTTTACTATTTCCATGCTGCTTCACAACCCTCAGCAGTGGCAGGGAAATGCTGTTATTTTATAACATCAAAAGAGAGACATCAAAAACTTCAGGATCTCTGTAGTACAGAGCAATTCAAGTGGGAAGGGACTTCAGGAGGCTCCAGTCTTTGCTCTGTAGTTTTCTTTATTTCTGTTATTGATGAAACTTAGAAATAGTAGTATAATACATATATGTTAGGCTATGGCATAGTATTAAAATTGAAACTGCTCCATACCCACCCACCTCATGGCTGAAGCATTTCTTAAGATCCTCTCACTTTAGGCTGAACAAAGGCCATACAGATAATTTGTGGAATACAGAGAATTTGTGGAATAGCAGGAAATTTGATCTGCATTTATTCCATCACAAGAACTGTGCCGCACACATTTTTTTAAATTTTAATTTAAAATTGAAACAAACATTTTAATTTTGTGGTTCTGTAGGGTCAGCTCTTCAGCACTTCATGAGAAGAGGAAAAATCCAAGATTGAAAATAACAACGTAGTCATGGCAACAAGTGTGTGGGGACAAAGAGAGGTAATTCCTTAGAGTGATATAACTTCACCAACATTCAGATTTTAGGGTCTGGAAAACCCCATGGTCTGAGGTTGATTTCCATTATAATTTTATTCCTTTCTTCTACATGCTTTTGCTATGTATTTCCATGACAAAAAGTTTCCAAACTTAGAGCCACAGTAGTGACACATGTCCAGGTAAAGCAAGATTTCCATCATGCTTAATACAAAGACAGGCCTTAACCCAGCAGCTTTTGCAGTTTTTTAATCTTGTCACTTCCTCTGAATGTTGTCAAATATGGAGACAAAGTTGTTCAACCCACTGGTGTGAAAAACATGCAAGAGCACCACATGTTCAAAGAGAAAACAATCCTAGCACGTTCATTTTTACAAGCTGTAAACACAGAAAGTCTGCAAAAAAAGCAGCAAATAGCTGACATCCAAACACAAGCCTGGTTTAATATGTGATACTCCATTACTTCTAAATGGGTGGTAAAAAAAAAAAAAAAAATCATGTTTTATGCATCTGAAAATATTTCAGGAAAGTTACTCATCTTTACTACTCTGTAAAGATGTAAAAAGTATGGAACTGGCACAACCCATACATTTTATCATGACATTTGAGAATAAAACTTAAAAGAAGCCATCATATCTTAAACTGATAGGTACTGCTACTGTAAAATCAATGGTGATTCAACTCAAAAGGGTTGACTAAAAAGGACTAAAAAATATATTTTTTATAGTGCCCGAAATAAGAATTTCCCCATTCTCAGTGAGGACAGAACCCGTCCAATTTCTTTTAAAAAGTTCAAGACTTTTAAATTCAATACAAATATTGCACTAGCAATAGTTTGGTTTAATCATTTGCAAGTATGACAACAGTTAGAAAAAATATTAAAAAATATTAAAATTATAAGAAAATATTAAAAAATCTTAGAAAAAAATATCTTCTTCAGAAGATCTAGTCCCATTTGTTTTTTCCAAGTGAAACAAATTGGAAACAGTTTCCTACAGATAGGTGCATCCCAGAAAAATAATCATGACCTCTAGTTTCCAGTCTGATGTATCTGAATCTTGTGCCATTATGCTTTGTAAAGCTGGTGTAGCCTTTTTTTCCCCCCAGTTCTAGTCAGCCTCAATTCTGAAGAGAAGAAGAGGAACGTAATTTGGAACAGTCCAGATAAATTAAAGACAAAGCAAAATTAGATTTGGTGATTTGGAGGCCATTTTAAGCTAGAGCAAAGCTCAGTATCAGTAGATTAATGCAGGATTATTCCTGCTGAAACAGGATGAGGTACTGCTTCAAGGAAAGTTAAAAAAAAATAAATACCAGTGGATGTTTTGATGTAATATTATTTAGCATAAGTTGCTCAGCATGGTGTTTTTCTGTCACCAGCAGCAACATTTCCTATAATAAAAGGGAATTGTAGAACAGGATGTGGACAGAAATGTGTTTTCTAGCACAAAAACTCTGTATTCTCAGGGCCATTTCCCCACAAACTGAAACACAAGGTCTGTGTGCAACTTGCTTCAGAACTCAATTCTCTCCTCAAAATGAGTCAGGCTCTTCACCACAAATGGTTATATGTGTAAAAAAAAATCTTTATCACAGCACCTGAAAGACACATTTATGGATCAGAATGGAGAGAATTCCATGGAGAAAAAATGGCCTTTCTTTTTTTTTTTTTTTTTCTGTTTCCTTGGCCAGCAGGATTACTCCCAGAAGATGGAGGGAAGCTTCTCCTCTGCCTCAGGTGACACCTCCTGTTTTCAGCCAGATTTACCACCCCTCTCCTGCACAGCTTGCCTCACCTGGGCAGAATCAGAGCATGGGAACACCAATAAAGCAGAGTTGTCCCAGTGACCAGCTCCTGAGGTCAGCCATCACCTTCCAACGTCATTTTTCTGACAGAACTGAGGACAGGATTTCCTGGGGAACAAGGTTTGGAGCAGGATATGGATATGAAGAGAGAAAGAAGTGCATTCAACCTGGAACTTTGGCACTGCTTTCCCTTCCCCCATTCATCTCAATTTATATATTCAATTTATATATTCAATTTATATATTCAATTTATATATTCAATTTATATATTCTCTGGTGCACCAAAACAAAGCAACTAAATAGTGTTGGGCAGTGCCTGACCATGCATGAATTTGCTTTGTTTCTGTCCCCATGATCTTGCTGTGCAGGCATTTACACCTTTCTGCTGCATCTGTATTTCCCTTTGCTCTCTGTTTCACTGCTATCCATTTGAAAGTGACTAGAATATCAACTAGCAATATTAAAACATAAAAGATACAGGGAGCCACCAGGGATGTATCAGCTGGTGGAAATCAGCCTAATTACACCTGATTGAATTGAAATGCTACCAAATTCACCTCTGTGAAGCATCTGGCCACACGAATTTGGGCTAACAACGTTCAGCTACCGACTGACCCTGACACTGATTGTGAAATACTGACTGTCCACAGAGAACAGCTTTGGCTTGAGCTTTCACAAATCACCCCATCTGGGTCCCACTTAGCTCTTCACACTAACAATTCGCCTGGCTTTTTACCAAAATCAGTGTTTATTTGCAGCAATCTAAGATAACGTTAATTGCTTACTCATTGAAACCTGGCTGGCATTTTCCCCACTGTGGGGATTTGGCAGGTTCCATCCTCAGTGTTCCCCGTGCCAGCTGCTGTCCTGTCAGCCAATTCCCACCCACCCCACATTCCTGCTTTTCCTTTGCTCTCTCCCCCTCTCTCTCCTGTTTTAATTTAGGCAGAATTGTGTGGTTGAGTAAGCTCAGAGGGCGATGTGTTGCCACATCCAAAGACGCGGCAACAAGGGTGGTAGATTTTCATTTATTGCCTGCTCCAGAAGCAGCACACTGCACAAAATAGCATTTCGTTGTGGGGGAAGGAAAGGGAGAGCTTTGAGACAAAATCTTCGCCATTTCAAGTGAGAGATCTTGCCAAAAATCCTAGTGGGACTGTGTAGGCCCCCACAGCTGGAGGGGTGATGAAGGATCCTGATTTATCAAGAGCTGCCTTAATTACAGCAGAACAAATCTTGCAGGAGGTGTGCCAGCAAGCATTGCAAAACTTTAATTTGTTTGTGAGCACTTTGATTTCTTTGGATGAAAGGCAGTGCATAGGGTTCCTGCTATTAAGCAGAGTTTGCTGATTTCTGGCAGAAGTGTGGAGTCCACAATTGGGATAAAGCCCAATAAAATTTGGTGAACAGCCAAAAAAATCGGTAAAATTTGGTGAACAGTCACATGCTCCTAAAGGTGTCCCCAGCACACACGACAGTGAGTGGCCAGTGGCAACCAAACAAATAATCTGATTTGCCCCAGGTGCTCTGTCTAGGCACTGAAAAGATCAGCAAGAATCTTTGTCCTAAATAGTCCTCAGCCTCTCTGCAACCCCTCAGCAACTGGAGGTCAGACAGAAAGGTTTTTTGCTCTGCCCTTGAGGGATTTTTTAACTTCCTAGAAATGAGAAACCTCTCTTTTGATTAAGAGAAGACAATCTAAAAATACAAAATACCAACCCCCAAAGAACTGGCCCATTGTTTTATGAAACAGAAAAACCAGAAGTGGGGTGAGATGAAAATCTCAGGAAGAAGGTCCATGGAATTAATAAGTGCATGTCAGATTTTAAAATATAATGCCAGTTTTGAGGCTTTAGACATGGTAGAATTTCCCCTCCTGGAACCCAGCACTTGATTTTCAAGAATCAGGCCTTTATCCTGTCAAAAAATCCCTCCCTGCTTCTGAAGATGTCCTCTGTGGATTGTGATGTATTCAGGTACCACCAAGGGATGTTTCTCACTTAGCTTTGAATGAGGCAATATTTCCTGCAAGTGTGACTCTATATAAAGCTTACAAGAGGAAATTTTGAACAAAAGACAGTAAAAACCAGAAGAAAAACACCTTGTGCTCATCCCCCTTTAGTCTGAACACTGAAAGTTTGACACTTTAAACACTGAGTTGGACTCGATGATCCTGATGGGTCCCCTCAAACTCAGAATATTTTGTGATTCTGTGGTTCTGTATGAAAAGTCCTTGTAACTTTTGGGCATCAGTGCTTTTAGAGAAAGCCCATTTTTCAAATAAAGTGACTTATAACTCATTAATGTAGTATTTTTCCACCACTTTACCTGCTGTACTGCAGCTTAGCTATTAGTTTATAGTAGTTTATCTTTGTTCTCAGAAAGAAACAATTCTCTTGAAAGTGTTGTTCTTGCCTGTAGCACATGATGACAAGAAAACAGTGCATGTAATAACCCTCTGGTAACCATCTCTCTCATGATAATTCCAAGATATTTTTTGAACAAAAGAGAAGATAAATTGCCATTAGTGTTGCACCTTCAGACATCTGAACTAATTAAATTCACAATGCTTTTGATTTTGAGTGTTAATTTTAATCAGAGAGAGGCTTGGAGGACCAAATGTTTCCCAGGCTTCTGAATTCCCAACATCAGCCCATCACTTACAGTCTCATCATGTCAGAGCTCTCTTTCTCTGTTGGTGTGATACGAGGGGACAGTGCAAAAAATGTCCCACAACAGGCTAGCCTGGAGGAGAATCTAAGCCTATATCCTGCAATGGAATGGCTTGGACTGGAGCTTCAAAGAGAAAATGCTTCCCCTGGAGGGATAAAGCAAAATTGGAGTTGGGTGAGCCTCAAAGGAATTGCAAGCTCAGAAGCCATTGCTTATGTTTGGGTTTGGAACAGAAGTCGAGCCTGGTGGCTCAGATCCTCACCACAGACTGTGAATGGTACCAGCTTCAGAGAGAAGAGGCTTGAGGGAAGAAGACTGAAATGGGGAGCACAATTTTTGCAGAAATTAATGTGCATGATAATATGATTGTAAACCTATTTGCATTTTATTTGTTATTTGTTTTTCTAATGTAACAGAATCTCCCTCCTACCCTTTTATGTGTCCTCTTGAATTATTCATTGTGGCAGCTGCTTTCCCCTTGTCATTCTCACACAACTTTTCCTTTTTTTTTTTTTTTTTTTAATTTTTCCTCTTAAATTTCACTTTAAACTATTTCCTACTTGGGAGGTCCTACAACTCTGAAGGAAGCAAAGCCTGCCCCAAGTCTTGAGTATTTTTTCCCTGCTTCCAGTGACAGGCTAGTGAGAACAAAAGCTGAAAAACTTGTTTTCCATCATTGTTACACATTCCCCCAAGGACATTACCCGAGCAGTGCAAGGCAGAAACAACAGGGGACAAGTCTGCTGGCAAGAAAATCTGTCTCACTAGTTTGACCCAATCTGGAAAACTTTTGTGGGTGGTGGTGCTCAGTGGAAGCTCCAGGCATGAAAATCTGGTGATCTTTGGCTCTCTGCACCTGCCTGGGATGCTTTTCTGAAACAGTTATTCATCACTACACTACACACAAACATAAACTCTGCTGTGATGCTCTTGAAAGAGTTCTCCCCCCACCCCAGCACCAGTTTCTCCAAGTGTTTTCTAAATGGTCTGTTGACTTTATGAATTTTGGAAAACCAGCTCTTCCTCTGCTGACAGGGTGGTAGCAGGGACACTAATTCTGTTACCAAGCAGAATTCTCTCCTAGAGGTCGAGTTGCACCTCATAAAAAAATCTCTAAGAAAACTGGCAGTACAAAAAGACCTAAATGGCAGAGCATGTCTATCTGCCATGACCCTTGCAAGATCAGTTTGAATAAAATTGATTGGGTTTTTTTGTAATTTTTTTTTCCCAAAATTCAGTCACCCTTTGGAACAAACACTGAAGTCACAGCAGTGCAAGCGACAACAGTATATTTGAAGAGAAAAACAGCGTAAGTGGGGCCCAAGTAGTGAGCACATTCAGAGCATGAGAGTGCCAGCATCAAGGAGACATTTGGACTGGACATAGAAGTTTTAAGTTCTTTACAAGAAGTAAAAGATATGTAATAAAAAGCAGAAAAAAATTAGGTTAAATTATTAAATCATTTGAAGTAAGGAGGCATGAGCAGGGAGACCTCATGGTCATGAATCCAAGAAACAACCTGCAACCAAACATTGCCTCTGTATGGGAAACTTATTTCCAAGCCAAAAATGCACAAATTTCGATAGCCAGCCTTGTAGCACATTTCACTTGCAGGACCCTCATGATAGCATAAAATGCATATTGATAAATGGGGGTAAAAAATTAAAAATTAATTTCAAAATTAATTCAAATTAATCTCTTATTTTGAACAGGTGAAAACACTGTGTAATCCCAAGGCAACACAGTGGGCAGGAGAGTTGTGACCTCTAGATCCCAGGGGATTGATTCTCACAGCACTGCAAGCCCTTCCAAAGCCTGAAGGGTGGAGTCACCTCCATCTTGGGGTCTGTCAGCAATTTTATTTTTCCTGTCTCTATTTGTGTTGTTACACTCTGTCTTGTGCTTTGTGAAGGCAGCACTGCCAGCAGAGAATCTGGTTCTTATTTTGTGTGTACATTTCCACCTGAAGAAAAGGTGAAAATTCTCCTGGACTCTCATGCATCTTCCTTTCTAGACAAGGCAACGTAATTACAGCTTTCTCTTACTTTGCATTTTGTAACAAACAGCTTTTTAATCTTGCTTCTCATCAAGCACATTCTCCTTGAAATTTACTTACATTAACTCTGGCTCTGTAACACACTTTGGGTTTCCACATGTCCTCGTGGATTCCATATTTTCCACCACCACATCTTCCCAGTTGCCCCTGCCCTCATGTGCACTCACATAACGTTACCAAGATTATTTTGGGCTAAAAGGACTTTGTTTATGCTATGAAGAGCAAAGAGGAGAGTAGACAGCCCCTTGGTAAGCATCATCTCAGATCAGGTGCCTGTGATCAGGGTTCTGGAGCTGAAAAGCTTCTGCAGGATGAACAAGCACAGTAACACCACCTGATTTCTGTGTGTCATTTGCACCAGAGAAGCATCTTGCAGCAGCCTCTGTAAAGCCAGTGCAGTGTCAGGAAAAGCTGAAGTGGAAGAGTTTAGTACATCCTTTAAGAGAGTTGTTAAATTATTTGTGCTGGGTTGAAACAAGAGCCTGCTTGCTGCAGAACCACTGACAGTCAGCATGGCCAAGAACAGAATTCTGAGGAGTGTAAGAGGGTACATGAACAGGGGATAAGTCTGGGATATTTCCTGTGCTGGGGACACTGCCTGTATTTAAAAGGTACACCTGTCACTTAGACAGCTGTCTGAACATTTTGTAGCATGCCTAGGTCATGGTAATTAATTTTGAACTTCTTATGGGAAAAGAAAACTGATAAACAAAACCAGGCATCCGATGGATGTGTCATTATTCACACCTTACTACAAAGGCCCCATTCCAGTACCCCCTAAATTTATTCAGATAACAAAAAACCCTAAAACAAAACAAAATAAAAAACCCAAACAAACAAAACAAACCCCAAACAAAAAGAATAACAAAAACAACAAAATGAAACAAAAACCCAAAAAAACAAGGAAAAAAAACCAAAGAAATCCACACAAACAAAAAACCCCAAAGTTTCATTTTCCTTATGAAAAGAAAGTCAAGACTGCCACACACTTTCAGAGATGAAGCTCATCAGCTCTCAGCTTGCAGGGTTTTCCACTAGTGGCAAGGGAATTGGGGCAAAAAAGTGCAATGTGGAACACTCCTTCCCCACATTCTTATTGTAACTTTTTTTAAATTATTTTTTTGTTTCTTTTTTCTCTTTCTGATTCTGCTGCACTCCTTCTGTACTTTTTTCCACTCCTGGATTTCTCAGTCTCCTCCAAGCTGAGCTCCTTTGGGATACTCCTTGATGGGGAGTCCTGCTTATCTCAGTCCTCTAGGTCAGGACAAAAACTCCAAAGCCTGTTAGGATCTTATTTCTTGTGTTTATTAGGATGTTATCACAAATCCTGGCAGGTCTCTCCAGACTTTCTGCACAAGTTCAGTTCACTGCAGTCTGGTTCATTTCTCTGATGGTACAGAATGGCCTTGTGGCTCACTTTGTGGCTCACTTTGGCCTTTGAAGACGCAAAATGGTCCCAAACCAAGCAGTTCTTTTATCTTTATACCTATTTTCACCCTATTAACAATAGACACGTATATTATTTTCCTTAATGACCCAATGACCCATCACCTGTGTGCTGCACTGCAGCATTTTCTATCCAATCACTCACTATTACCCAAAAACCTCTAGGAGAAGAACATGAAGAAGAAAGAAGAAGGAAAAGAAACAACATTCTAAATCTTTTATCTTGTCTTCTGCTTTCTAAACTATTTTAAACTCTAAACTTTAACTTTTTCACCCAGTGACTTAAGAAACTCTCTAATCTACACACTCACACTTTTAGCTTTTCTATCAAACTTTAACATTTGTTTTCATGTTTCACCATGAAAACATGCTCATGAATTTCATATTGTACGAAATTCAGAGTTCTTCTGGATCTCAGAGCGAAGCATCAGAAACAAGGGCACACTCTGTGTCTCAGACTCCAGCACTTATTCTGTTACCAGCATGACGAGACAGGAACCACACTTTCAAGCAAAACTGGGAGCAAATCTGCAAGTCATATAAACATTTATTAAATTTTGAGGAGCACCTATTTTCAGGTTTAAGCTCACTACTGAAGCTCAGCTAGCATACCAGCTTTGGCTAATTAAGGATTTTCTGTTAATTTAACTTGGGTAAAATTTAAGGTTTAAAGAATAAAGGGAATGCACAATACAGACTAACCATAATTAAATGCTTCCATGGCTTCAGATGGGATTAATCTTTAATTCGAGCTAGAAGTGCTGAATTAATAGGAGGCTTGTGAACATGCTCTAAACTTCAGTGCTGTGCTCCTCCTGTTGAACCTCCCTCTGCTTCCAAATGCCTCTCCAAACCCACATGAATTCAAACCTGTCCTAAGTCAGGGGGTGAAAATCAGCCCAAGACATGTGCTGTGTCCTCTTCTCCAGTAAGGTCTTAATGAACCAGAAAATAAGACATCTGTGTTTGGAAATTGGTGTTAACATCCAGTCACTGCATGGCTGGAACATTCCAGCTCAGAGGGAACACTAAGGGAACTGGAATAAGAAACTCAAAAACTGGGCCATGAGCAACCTGGGGAGGAAGAGTTTCTTTGTGTGTTTTTTTCCTGTGGTATTTTATTGTAAGGTGACTCCACTGTGATTTCACACACAGTGAGCTCTGCCTGTATTTCTCAAATTTTTCTAATCTTCAAAACAAAATTACTGAAAGCAGAGTCAATAGAGGCAAGTAAATAATTTCAAAGCTGTAGTGATGTTTGAACTAGCCTAGGTCTTTTATTTACAACACTTTTTTCCCTTCACGGGTAAAAACTGCAAGTTTCAAACTCTTTGTCCCCAATATCTCAGAAGCCTCCTTTTGCCTAATCTAGTTAAGAGGAAATAACAAGGAAAACCTTGGCTTTGTCGGAATAAAACCGGATTCTGCCAAAAAATTCCAAGCTGAGGTCTGATGAGCCATGAACTTAGCAGTAACTCCCTGCTAGGGGGATCTCCTTCTGTCCTAGATCGATTACCAACACTGCCAAAAAACAATGAGTTGGGCCAAACATCTTCCATCAAGTTATTTTACCTTTATTTCACAGCATATTTTGCAGCATTTCTGTACTGCCATGGTTCTGTTTTCACATTGGTACAGCTGAATGAACTTGCAGCATTCCAGTTTACCCCAATTTGTCAGCCTAAAGGCAAGAACATAAATGGATAACTTTCCCAGTGTCTTGGGAAAAAAATCACCTGTGTCTTAATTCCATCTGTGCAGAGAACCTGGCTTCTACAGCAGCAGTTTCAGCTCCTGTGTTTTTATCACATGTCTCTGTGGGTTTGTTTATTCTCCCTCAGGCCTCAGCTGCCAGCTCTAAACAGGAAAATCCCCACTTCCATTCTGGTGTCATTAATGCCTGCTGCTCCGTTTTTTCCTTTATTATGGATTCCTACGAGTCTTCTGTGTGGGACTTCTCAGGCCTGTCAAGAAATGCTGAAAATGAAATTTTGGAGTCAGAGGTTTGAGAGCTGTGACCTTGGGCTATATGATTTAACACTATTAATTTTTGAAAGGCAGAGACGTCTATTTCTTTATTTCTTCACAATGGATTACTCCTTCAGCTCTTATCCATCAGTTTGCTAAGCTGGAAAGTAAGCACTGAAAACCCAAAGAAAATAAAAATGTTACATCATCACAGCATTAAGTTCCATTAAGTTCTTAATTACGTCATTATTCTTAAGTTCTTAATTACATCAAATAATTAAAGTTCTCCTGCTTTTCTCCTGTACTTTTCCTCAGTAAATCTCAAAGTACTTTATAAAGGAGATCAGATCTTTATAGCATAGAAGTGGCATGTAGAAAAAGTTGGTTCAAATTCCATTTTGTCCACTGCATTCTGGTTAATCTCCCTGAAAAATATTTTTCTATATTTTAGAATTATTTCCCCTGTTGGGAAATTGGGCCTGAGCTGATCTTAATTTCTGTAAAAAAAAACTTTATAGGTTCCCTCAAAAATGAATGCTAGGATATGCTTCTTGAAGCTTTTTTCATTTGAAAATTTAACAATATCTATTTATAGCTCTGAAGATTTGAGGAAAACAAAGCTGTAAACATTAAATGTCTGTAATGAGCCAACAAGTGGTTGCTGTGTCCTGCTTGTACTTTTGCTTTGCAAATCCTTGCAAAAAAGATATGTCTGCACCCAGGATTACTGCTGGAGCTGAAATCTCTGTATGAAAGGTCACATCTCCTTCTCTGACAAAGCCGTAATATGTATCTTTATTGGGGGAAATGCAAAGCCTGAGGTAGAATGAAGGAGAGCACTCCAGTGGTGCCAATTCCCAGCTGTTCAGGGGAAATGTCAGAGGCTACATGTGGCTTTTCCTACATTTTTTTTATCCTGGTTGTACCCACTAGGAAGCAGCAGGATTTGTTTGCTTTCTCTTCCTTAGCCCTTCTCACATGGCACTTGTAGAGAGCCTTGAGCCTGCAGTTCTCCCCAGCAGCAGCTGCTGCTCACAACAGGCAAAGGAAAAACCAATTTTTATTCAAAATTCAGCCTTGCTTTTACCCAAACACAGGGAAGTTCACAATGCCATGGACAAAGCTATATCAGGACTTCCTGATAGAGCTAAAAATATTCATTCTTCAGCCTTAAACGTAAATAAATGCTGGACAATCAAAAATGGGCTTTTCCCTTGCTGGAAAGTAAATACACAAATTTTTCTAAGGTTCTGTCTGAGCATGAGATTCCTCTCTGAACCTCATGAAAAAATCACACTCCACTGAAAAAATACAGTGGAGAACCTGCAGCAGATGTAACTGCAAAGTCCCAGAGCATAGCATTTTTATTTGCAAATTGCAAAGATGCAGCACAAAGGGAAACTGAAAGATGCTGTTGTCCAAGAGAGAAAGAAACTTTTGATACAGGAACATGTGAAACTGATAATAATTTTGACAAGATGCTGCAATTCTGCAGGAAAACCATTCTTTAGAACTGAATCTTTCTTTGAAAAGTTTTTTATTGTTTGAAAGACATGGAAAATGTAAATTTTTCTTTAGAGGACCATACAATCAAATATTGAATAGTGGTTTTGATTCGAAAAAGAAAGATTTTTGATCTAATTGCTGTTTCTATTTGAAGCAATATTTCAATCAGAGTTTGGATTTCCATCTCAAGAAAAGTGAAAGCTATAAGCAAATACATGATTCTTTTTGACCTATAAAAATAAGAATGTATTATAAATAAACAATAACAGTAAAGACCAACTCAAAGTTAAGCCCTGTCGATTTTCAGTAACACTCAATTTTATTATTCTTGTTTAATGCATTTGCCTGGTTTATGAAGATATTTTGGGCAGAGGGAGTAAATAATGAACTAACCCTATCTCATAATTTTTGAATATTTTTTCCTGCAATGTAATTATTGATTTTAGCATTCATATGTGTCCTGCTGTTTTCATAACTGAATGCGATACATATCCAGATTATACTTTACACGGTCAATCATGAATCATAAATCACAGACACTATTCCAAAATTCTCTTCAAATTACTCTATTTTTAAAAGTCATATAGTAAGTCATTCTTTTTTCCTAGAAAGTCAGATAGCCATGGCTAGGAAGTCAAGAACATACTTTAAGAACATATGCTGGAACCCAGATAACAAGTTAAGAATATATGTTAAAAATACATGTTTAAGAATATGTGTAATAAATACATACATTAGGAATATATGTAAAATTAACATATTATTAATACCTCTATATGTGCATACAGAATACTCTTTTTACTCTGAGAGATCTGCAGCTTGCATGGACACATTTTTTTTAACCATTTTGTGAGAATCTTCTTACATTAGCAGGGTTTTTTCAAAAGAGTTGTTGGCCAAAGGGGACATAATTCATCTGTGAATTACATATCTCCTGCTCATGGTGTTTTTCTGCACGCCAAAATGCATAGAAATGGGCTCTCTAGTTGACTTCTTTTTCTATTCATCATTACACTTCAATGAAATCCCAGATACAATGAAAAAAAAAAAAAAAAGAGATGAAAATACACAAGTGATGCAAAGGAAGCAACCATGGTCTGAAAATCTACAGAAATCTTCAGAAAGCATTTGTGGTTGACCAAACACTAATTCACAGAAGAAAAAATGAGAATGCTTAAATACAGGACATTATTTCTGTGTGTCCATATGGCATATGGATAATAATGATTTGGCCATAGTGGTGTCCATATTTCAGTTGCTCAGTATCAGAAACAGCAAAATGTTGCCAGTGCCATGTGATGCTGATGAAACACAAATATTCTTACATGTTTTTAAAGTACAGATAAACCTCCTCCTGATTTATCTTTTTTTTTTTTTTTCATTGTGTATATTGGCAGTTAAAACAGTAAAGACCTGAAAAGTGGCACTAGTGATAAATTTGTTCCTGCCACCCCGTAATTGAAAGGCACACTAAAATAATTTGGGGATTTAAACAGAAAAAGCACACTGAAAATCAGTATGAAAAATCCACCCCCACACCATGTGGTGTTACAGCTGGAGTATTGTCTATATATATAAATACATATATATAAGTATATTGCTAAAATGAATGTTACAGAATTTCTGAATATATGTGCAAAAAAGAAGATCTTGCATAGTGAGCAGGATTTTGTATTAAAAGAACCCAAAAAAACAAGTTCTTAAACAGCTTTAGAAGACCAAGCTTTAATTCAAGATATGTGCTGTGATGTAAGGGAAATGTTAAGTAAACCAGCCCTGGGGTCAGTTAATTGCTTCCCTCAGTATTTTTATTACTGAGTATCAAGATTCCTATTCTGGGATTTTAAAGTGTGTGTTGCTCACAGATTTTTTTTTTAGAAAAGAAGCAACTGAACTCCCCCCCAAAAACCCCAAAACTATATTCTGAAAGAAATTTCCAGGTACAAATGTTTAGGATCAAGTATTTGATTAAAAACTCCCACAAAAACCCAACAGAAAACACCAACAAAAAGAAACAAACTACAACCACCCATGAAAATCCTGGAGCATCATATTTTACTCTCTGCTATTCTACCACAAAAAACAGTCAAATGTAATGGGAGTGAAAAATGCTGAATTTTATGTCTCCAAAAGTATTTATGCAAATAATTTTTTTTCTTATTTTCCCCCCCACAATGTCCTTATCTGATGATATCAGAGAAGGCTTACTTCTAATCTGTACTTAATACTTAATACTTAATCTGTATTTACTACCTTTCATGTTTTCCTGTATAAATATCATCTCTGGTTTCAATGCAAAATAGTTTTCTACCGATTTTACCATCCAAAATATTGAATATTGCATTAATTCTCTAAATGTTTTAGGATGTAGAGGCATACACAGGGAATGAAGAAGGCTGAAAACTCTGAGATTGTTTAAGAGCTAGAATATTTTCATTCTGTCACATGTCACATTTTGAACACCAGTGCAGTTAAAAAGAAGTTGTGAACCTCTGAAAGTAGCCAGTTTTGATTATTATTTTTTATATCCCACATTGTAATATTCTGCAAGAGAATATTTTTCTCCCAACTCCAAGAGGACTGAAAAAAATAAGGATTTTGGCAAGTAGCCATCCAGTTGGGGACGGTGCCATCTGAGTCGGAAGTATTTTCCTGCTTGTTATGCACACCCTGCAAAACCCTGACAACTATTATCACAAAAGAGTTATTTTGCTACCTAAAAAAATCAAGAAAAGGTGGTATTTCATTGCAAGCATGTGTGTTCACTAAAATAATCTGAAAATGCAAATGCTCAGAAAATAAATACATAAGCTGAGTGCTCATAAGGAGAAATACATAAATCAACATCTATTCAGGTCAAAAAACCTCAAAAGTATTTTTTCACTTCCATCTTTCTTCTTATCTATCCTCACAGCAGGAGGACATATCCTAAAATTTTAAATCGTGGCAGTCAAAGCTGGATAATTATTAGTAATAACATAATTCTTTACTAATAATGACTGTTATTAGTGTTATTATTTTGAAAGCTTTTAAACAACTCCAAGACATTGATAGCTCTGGGAAGTGTGGGCATTGCATTGCTGCTACACTCTCACAGCTTATGTGCAATTATTCCAAAAGCTCTGAAAGGATTAAAGAATCCACAACTGCAGTGTAATAATTTGTGTTTGATTTTGATTTTTGGTTTGGGGTGCTTTGTCTGTTTTTAATATGACACAGTGAGTTATAAACTCCTGAAAATTTACCTGCTATTATTCAGTTTATGGCTAGGAACTAACTTGTTGGAGGAACGTAAATGTGCTCGAGAATAAAGTCACGGTGAACATTTGCTCCACCACTTGGACCTCAGGTAACTCCTTCAACTCATTAATGAAGACACTTTCTGAAGCCCAGCATTTCATACTGGCTCTGAAGCCAACCTACATTTGATACAGATGCACATTTTTTGGTGCTTTGGCAAAATCTTTTTTCCAGCAGAGCTGCAGAAGCCCCTCTGGCACTGCCTGACAGCTTCAAGCTGTCTCTGTCTATTATGAAAGGGTCTGGTTACTCTTAAAACGCTCCTAATTAATTTAAAAAATGAAATATATGACAACAGGCAGCTCCACTAGTAACTAGTGAAGTATCTATTCAATTTCAGACTGTGACTGTGGTCCAGCTCCTGGATCACATCTTGCAGTTTTCAGACAGAAGTTACACATGTAAACACAACACAAGAGAACAACCTGAGCACTGTTGTGGTTTTGTTTTTTCTTTTTGAAGGAGAATTCAGTTTCTCTCAAGGTTTACTTCTTAAATTAAATGAAGTCTCCACATTTTTTCTAAGTAATTCAGGCCTGGATGATGACCAGTCAAAGGCCACACTTCGTGACCTTAGAGTTCTTTTCCAAACTAAATGTGCCAGTGATATAATAATAAAAAATAATGAATTAATAACACCAAAACACCAAAACAACAACAATAACAATATAAAGAATTACAATTACTACCACCACCAACATAATAATATCATGAAGACATTTACTGTAGAACATGGGAACAGAACATCATCTCTCTGCAGGCACCATAGCAATACAACAGTACAATACATAGCAGTAAGAAAAACCTATCTTTTACTTGACTTATCTGTGCTACCACCCAGCCAGGGTTTCAGAACTTGTGCTGGCTGCCACTCTCACAGGTGGGGTTCTGTCTGCAGCACCTCTGCTCCCTCTGATAGCTGACATCACCAGAGGATGTGAAATTTCAGGCCACCTGCAATAAAATCCTCAACAAATCTCAATAACTGAGATTTATCAGGAACTGACTGCAGAAACGATCTCTTAGAAAATTGTGTTCAACATTAATCCTGGAATCTTGTCAAGATGCAAAAGATACCAGTAGCTAAACCGTGAGCTTTGACCTTCGTGCCCGAGTCCCTGCATCATCCCCAGGGAAGCCTGAGATGCTCTGGGGAAGGGGAAAGTGAGTCAGCAAAGGGACTCAGGGCAGGGCAGGTTTCTCTTGGCAGGGCTGCCCAGTGCAGGGTTTGGCCTGAGAATGCCTGAGCAGATGCAGGAGAAGGTTCTGGGGCCTCCAGTGGAGGTTTTGGTGACTCATCCAGATCTCAGCACCTTCAGCAGTGCCCCAGTGCTGACTCAGCCCTGACTCAGAGGGCAGAGATGCCTCTTTGAGTCACCACCACCACCAAATGTTTTCCTTTGAGTTCCCCAAACAGGATGTGCCCCGTGTGTGCCTATTTCTCCCCTGGGAAATCTGATATCAGACCTCAGGTGGAATGGCACACCTATTTAGAGAGGATTTTTTCCTCAATAACCTTGCTCAGTAAAGAATTTTCTTTGGAGAAACAGCTGAGTTGAGATCTTTCTTCTGCACAGAGGAAACATGTGTATGACTATTATAGAATTGGTTTATTCTCAATTAAAAGTCTATAATGAAAAATTGCTCTTCTACAGGAAAGTAAAAAAAAAAATAAATCTGTATTGAACTCCACATGAAAGATTGTAAGAATATTGTTTTTTGGATATTGTCATCCATCTGGGGTAATATCTCTCACATCTCTTTTACCAGACTGTTTCTACAACACTCAAAATATATGATAGAGGTATGTCATGATTTTTTCTGTCTGTGCTTAAAAATAATTGTGTGTCATCACACTTGAGAGACAATTATTACCTCTCCAAAAATAACAGCCTTGCAGATTGTCCATAATTTTAATCTGGCAGTTTTCAAATGATGGTGTGTGCAGACAACTTGAGCTGTGTGTACACACACACATGCATTCACAACCCAAAATTACACAATTACATACATACATGTAATGTGAATAAAGCAGTGAACACAGGAGCAAATTTACTGTTACTTCATAAAATGATAACCTGTAGCATTAAAGGAGGCTAAATACATAAATATAAAATGAGTATAGACGTGAGAAAGAGTGTTTATAGTTACACATATATACTAGTATGAAGTTCAAAGGAAGAGCAAAGAGCCAAATAATATCACTGGCATGTAATTCAAAATGCCTAAACTCATTCATTTAGTTATGCCAAAGCAAGAGTTAATAGCACGTGGAGTTGTAATTGGAAAGGACTAATCCATGGAAGGTAACAACAATTTAGAAATAAACTCGAAATAGACTTACAAACCTTGCGTTAAATAACTTTAGGTTGTACAGGTAACATGGTCAGGAGGAAAAAAATAACAACTTCCTAATTTGAAGACTGAAAGAATGTGGGAGTTATTAATTGTAAGAATGAAAAAAAGAAGCCCCATGCAAGTGTGAAAGACAGCAGCAAGGATTCAGTCCTTCTGCAGGTCTTCAGAAAATTAGACAAAGTCAACATATATTCAAAAACCCTTGGAACTACACAAAGCTGACTCAGTTTTCACACTGACAATTGCAAACTCTTGGCCCAAGGCTGTTCTGAATCATCCCCAGACAATTATATTTTTATCACCATAAATAACCCAGCTGAACAACAGCAAGTAAAACCTGGGGAGTAGGAGCTTTAACTGGTGACACCACTCACACGACAGAGCAGAAAACACCCCAAAAATTGGCACCTCAGTTTTCTCTGTGCAGCAGAGCAACACTCTTGAGCTGCTGGATGAGTTTTTGACTCTGTTATAGGTACAGTGACACAGCCTGCCTCTCACTCTGGCTCCTGCCTATAAGACTGAGAGCTCCAGCTATTCCCAGGATTGAGCCTGAGGACCAGTGGACCTGGAGAGAAACTGCAAATGAAGCCTTTCCAGTGCACAAGAGGGAAAGCCAGGGGCAGGAAACCTTTTCAGGAGACTGGGAAAGGATGGGCACAACCCTTGTGCATGGAGAAACCTCGTGGGAAAGCAGAGGGGTGTGAAGATCAGTGCCTGACACCGTGCTGGCTGCTCCCAGGCACCACCAGCAATCAGTCCAGTAAAGCCCTCATGGGCCAAAACTGCTTTACTGGGCCATTTCCAACCAAAATTGGATGCCACAGGAAGTGACTCTGCAGCTCTCCTCCCTCTGAATCAGTGCTGGAGCTGTCAGGCACCCCACAGCAGGACCTACCACAGAAGATGTTAAATCATTTGTGGTCAATTAGCAACCATGTGCCTCTTCCAGCCTGCAGCTGTGGCTCAGCTCCAGGAGCTTTCTTACACCTAGTACTTGCCCTAAAGGCTTGATGCATTTTCTGTCTCATTCCTCTGTCCTGAAGCCTTCACTGCCCCGGGACTCCAGCCACAGATGTAAATGCAAGGGGGTGTAGTTATGATTTATGCCAGAAACACATACCCTGCTGTAAATACAGCTATGCCCAAGAGAAATAAAGAGTTTCTCTGCAGTACAAGCAGTGCTCCTTGCTATTCCACAGCTATTGTGGTAGGATGGGAGATAGGGATAGATTTTCCTTCCCACTTATCACTGAGTGAGTGAGACAGTTTTGAAGTAAGTGCAGCTCCAATGCCTTGTGGAGGGAGAGGAGAGAAGGAATCCCACATACAAATCCCTGGCCCTGAGCTCAGGTTTGGAGAGCATCCCAGATCTGACTCAGAAAATGTTGAGTCTTCTGCAGGTTGCTTAATCCCTGAATGCTTCAGGAAGCAGTGCTCCCTGGAGCAGTGAAACACAGCAGGTAGAGGAGTAAAGAGGTCTTTTAAAGAAATATCAGGGTTCTCTAAAGAAAACAGTAGCCAGTAGATGTAGCAGCAATTATTCATTATTGCAACGTGACGGTTTCCTTGGATTAGAACAAACTGATATATTTTTAACATTCACCTGCTCATTTTATTTAAGGCAGAGCATATGCAAGAGGCAAGAGCTACACTTAAAAGTTTTCCCATCCAAACAAGGGGTTGAAACCTTTAAAAACTATCAGCCATGTGTGGAGCATGGCCTTGGCCTGAGCAAGGTGTACTTTCTTCCTAATTCACCATATGAAAATGCTGTGGCAAACTCAGATTGACATTTAACCCTTTGTGATGGCTTGGATTCAGTAAATATTCTTGCGCTCAGGGTGATAGGCAGGGAAAAACTAGAAAACAAAATTAGAGCTATGCACCCAAGTAATAGTTTAAAGAGGGACTACCATCTGGAGCTAGAGTATAGCATCACTGTGTCTTAAAGAAAGAGTGAGACAAAATTGGGGTGAATTTTTACTTGTTCATTGCCCTCAGTCATACAAATATGACATGAATTTAAAATCAGTGGGTGATTTTTATCACTAGACTCAGGATGTTGCCTTCAACCTGCCTAAAAAGAGCTCTTCCTAAATAAAAAATTAGAAGGGCGTAATAGTAATGGTGATAATAATGATAATAACAATAACAATAATAATTAATAATCTATCCATAAAATAGTAATTCTGTTCCTAGTCTACAAAAGCACTGAACTCCTTCATTAATGCTGAATATCAAAAATATACTTGTTTCAGGCTGGAGTCTACTACACCCTGAACTGTTACATTCTATTTTAGTGAAATTTTGCATCTTTAGTAATGTTTTGCATTTTGTGGCTTAAAAACCCTCACAACCAACACCTCACAGGTCATACTACACAGGGTCTGTGCATAAATAGACCACCATTTTTATCATCTCATAATCAGTCTTAAAGAAAAAAGCCAGTACTGAAAATTGCCACAGGGAAAAAAAAATGGAGAAAGTCTCTCCTGGAATATGCATCTACAAGTGTTTTATAAATAAAGAGTGACACAGTTTCCCTTTATACTGCTTAAAAACTCAAGTATTCACAAATTCAAGTCCCCTCTTCAAGGGTTCTGCTTATCAAGCTGCATCTTACAAATGTTTGCATTCCTTTCCCTGTTCTGAAGACCTTTCCAGACCTTCACCATTTGGGTGTCTAGAAAATTTCTCTTGAAATTCCAGTCTAAACTCATACACAACCAATTTACAACCATCTGATGTGCTGCCAGTATTAGTTTAAGATAATTTCCCCCCTCTCTTGATGTGTAGCCAGTTTGAACACATTTATAAAAAGGTACTGCATTGCCTTTTTTTAGCACACTGAACCAAGCCACACTTTCTAATTTGCTCTGTAATGAAGAAACTTCACTTTTATCATCATCTGAATAACCCTACCTGACATTCACTGCAGTTCAAGATCACAATCTTTCTCAAAGGGCACAAGAAGAGAAAATAAACAATTCAGAACAGTAAAGTTATTGACACATAACAAAAATCTCTCTCTGCATTTTATATTGAATGACAAGACCCCATTTAAAAATAATTAATTGAAAGGCTTTGTTCTCTTTACACTACTCAAAGTAGACTTCAGGCAGAGGTTTTGCCTAATTTTTAATTTTATCATCATCTAGTCTTGAACTGGGAATACCCATCAACTCCTTACTTAAAAAATTGATACAAATAGAAATGTTTGTAAACCAAGAGCCCCTATAATGAAAGCAACAACTCAAATGAAAGTAATGACTTCCATCTTACAAGAGCAGCTCCTCCTTATCTCTGAAAGATTCTTTGTCATTGGTCAGCAAATCCACCAGCATTTCTCCCAGCCTAGATCTGTCCCACAATGCCATGGAAACATAAGGAAAAAAACCCAAAAATCTTTAATCTTGCAAGGTATTTGGCTGTTCTAACAACAGGGGAGGAAAGACGGGGGAAAGAAGAGGTGAGGGACAGACATTTCTGAAAACTAGCCTGTGATTTAAATTCTGGAAACCTTAGCAGCATCTTACGTGCTCTGCAAAATCTTCAGTCCCTCACAAGCTGCCTTTTATGGTCAAACTGGTGATAAAGGCCAAATTTTCACCATCAACATGTGTTCCAGGCAAGTGTGGCCTTATCCTGCCTGTGTCACATTCCTGTGATCTCTGCAAGGCTGGAGCACGGGTGTTGGAAAGGAAAACCCTGTGGAATACGAAATGTGCACCAGTGAGCAGCCAGAAAAAGGAATGACCTTGCAAGTTTTAATAATTTGCTTGAGATGGACTTCTCTGAGGCTGCCATTATTTTAATCTCCATTCTCCTCAATTCATCCAAGGGCTAGCTCTCCTTGCCTTTAACAGCCAATTCTGCTCAGTTGTTTGCAGATTTTAAATTATTTTAATTTTTTTCTTCCTAAAAGTATTATTTTAGCAGATTATCCGTACTCAACCCCATTCCATAAAATTGGCTATCAGAAAATTTCACAAGTACTCAGAGAAAACTGAACAGGAACCATGGTCTACTGGGTTGAGCAAGGGATGCCTGGTCGTGAGGAATAATTATGTTTTCTGGAAGAACAATTGCTGCAATGAATCCTAACTTTTTTTTTTGTTTGTTTTGTTTTGAAATAAATATTATTTCTCTCTCTTTCTAAGAGGAAGCAGGGATTTAGTTTGATTTTTGTCTTCCAGTAGAAATTACTACAAAAAATACATTTTTTGCCTTTATGTTGCTTATGATTTGCCTCCAAGGGTCAGTCTGTTCTTTAGATCAGGTTTTGCACATGGGAACTGTTGGAATGAAGACCCATGAACCTGATAGGCAGAGTCAAAAAACAAATTCTGCAGTAATTTACCCCTTTGGGCATCACTTCCACTCTCTTCTGAGAGTTCTGTGGAGACATCTTCGTTGGTAGGTGTCTGAATAAATAATATTCCTTTCAATTGGGATCTACAGAATAGGTGCAAATGCTGTCTGGCTCATACACTGAAACACAGAATAAAAGGAACTCATTGCATTAATTTATGTCTTTTCCCTCTAGGAAATAAACTACTTACAGCTAGTGAATATAATGAGCCTGCAACAAGATTCAGAGAGAGGAGAGTTAGGGCAGTATTTTGTTTTTAAGAACAGGCTAAAAAATGAATGGTAAACAGAAACCACAGGGAGACAGGGTTAAAATCAAATATTTGTATTCCTGCTGTAATTAAGAAATTGTGAAATAAACCTGATGGCCACTTCCTTGAGGATGCCTTGTTTTTTGACCAGCAGTAGACTGGAAAATGCTGGCTGGGGAGTGTAGCACAGCCAGCCACAAACCCCAGCACAAGAGTCCTCCAGAGGACAAACAAATCATGGATTTTCCAATGAGACTGTGAGCCCCACAGACTTTCCTCAGAGGCTGAAGCTTGCAAGAGCTGTCCTTTGGCCTATTCCACCTCTACTTCTTTTTAATATTAACTGTGAAACAGCTTCAGAACAGCTGAACTCCGTGGATTATGAAGTCAAGGGAAGTAAAGACTTCCTTTGTCACACAGAAGAAAAGCTGACAGCATACAAAATGCAGCTTTCACAGGCTGATGCTGTGAAATCTATGGCACCTCCTGCTACACAAAATCATTATGCTGCAACTCTTCCAACAGGGAGAGAGGGAAATAGAAAGGGACTAAGCAATTACTTGGAGTTAAATACAAATTCAGAACCAAAGACAGGGTGCTCCTTTCCACTCCCTCTTCAAAACGTTCTTATCCAGTCCACAGCACCTTCAAAACCCCATCAAACCTAGGAAAGTAAATGAAACATTCACTCAGCTGTGAACAAGAAGCCAACACCCACGAGGACTGAGGACAGACAACTGGAGTGAAATCCAAACTTGCATAATTCACTGGGAGCCAAAAACTATCCACCCTTACCAGCTGTGCCCCTTTCTGCTCCTGCCTGTTTTCGTCACCTTGTTTTTTTACAGCTGGAAGAGACAACCAGCTTCCTGGAGACTCCAGGCCAGAGACTTTGGGGCAAAGACAGGGTGGTCTGCGTGGAGATTTTGAGTGCTGCTGGTGTCAGGTGCCTGTTTCTGGTTTCAGGGCAGTGAGTCTCTCTGCACTGAGCATCGATCGAGAAATTTTGTGTCTCTGCAGAATCAGACCATCTCTCCCTCAAGTTCTTACATCAGCTGAACATCAGAGTGTCCTGACAAAGTTTGGTCCATACCAGCTGGGGGAGTGCAGAAAAGCATCAGGGCTGCGCAATTAGAGGAAATTACCACCCACAGGTAACGTGTTAATCCATTCATTTTGGTGCTGAATGCTGAACTCTGTCAACATGAGTGGTTTAGTCACAGTGGAGCACTCCTCAATGCAACTCTGTTAACACAAGGAGCATAAGACTCCTCCCAGAGAGGAATTCCATACATTTTTATATAGACAGGAAAGCAGAATTTTGGCTTTTCTCTTTCATGTGAGAAAGTAATAATGAAAGAACATTAATGCTGTAACTTCTTTACAGGAATTCTCAGGTAATTTCTGTGGTACAACAACCCTTAAATACTCTATTACCTTTTGAACAAGAAGAATAAGTTGTTCATGATTTTTATCCTCTCTCCCTGCTTTTTATGCATTTTTAAAACATATTTTTATTTCTTCTAACCTGATGACTGTAGCACTCCGGATCAGTCAGTGCCTCAAACTGAGTTTTGTTTTTACTGTTGCACAATGCTTCAGTCAATGTACCTGACACAGCTGTGCTTTTGTTGAAGAAGGACGTGTTGCAATCCCTTTTCAGCTCCACTTTAACAGCAGCAGGACACTCCTCTGCGAGCTGCTTGTGCTCACCTGGCTCCCTGCCCAAGGCATGTCCTAGGATTCTTGTTCCAGAACATTTTGCTTTGCTCTCTCTTCTGCTCAAGGTGGCTCTGAGTGATTGTTTTCACATCCTTCCTTTCCCAAATCTTTGCGTCCTTCAGTCTGAGAGCAGCATGATGGATCTTCTTGGATGCTCCCTCTTCCCTTCTACCAAAATTTTGTCAGGGCTGCAAAAGAGAAATAAGCCAAATTATATTTTTTCCCCTTGGGAACTAAGGGAGAAAACACTAAACACCATGGATTCCTTATTCCACAGTCTGAGTGCTCTATCACCTCATCTCACATGGTCACTGGCACAGTGCTACTCTGAGGAGAGAAAAAAAGTCTGCAGAAAGCAAGGATGGGTAGTCAGCTCCCAAAAATAAAGATCTTATTCATCTCCATTAGTCAAGTATTCACTGTGTAATCTCCCTGAAAGGTAAATTTTTTTGTTCGCTGTTCTATTTTTAAAATGCATACTTTGTGAATTGTGTGTGCATTTGGTGTTTTTTTTTGGTTTTTTTTTTTTGTTTGTTTTGTTTTTTGATTTTGTTGTTTTGTCTTGGGAAGATAAATTAAACACAATTATGGCACCTCTGTGTCCTGTATTTGAAATCTTCCACCCTTAAATTAGAGCCATTTCATAATCTACTTTCAATGTGCTGCTTTTTGAAATAGAAGAGATAATACACAGCAAATTTTTGAATTTTGGTAATGAGACACATCTATTTTCTATTTATGTGCTCTGAAATACAGTAGGAATTGGGTTTCTGCTTTCAAATCTGCTCTTCATCTGTTCAAAATACCATTTCCATCTACGCAGATCCTTTTCTACTCTGCTGTTTGCATTTTTTTAACACGTGCTGCCCCGGGGAAAAATGATATTTGCTGATCACAATGCCTCAATTATCATGTTGGCAGCTATTTTTTCTTGAGCAATGCATAGCTTTAATGAGAAAAGTGTGCCTTTAAATTCCAATACATTTCAGAAGTTCATCTGAATTACTTCTGATGGGAGGGCACACATCACAGTTCTTTAGAAAATTGTTCAGCTTTTTCTGTAAAAGAAGAAAACATTTTACAACCAAGCTTGTAAAACACTGAGTGAAGCCACATTATGCTCATTAAAATACCTGCCTGTCCCAAAATTTTGGTTTTTGGGACTAAACAGTGCCAGAGCTCCCATCTGAAAGTTGGTGAACAGGGAGAGAGGAACCTCAGTGCCAATAAATAGAGGTGAACTTAATTAAAAACTTCCCCCTCTGACGGAAAAATTAGAGTTTAACTAAACATAAATCCTCAAGGGAAAGTCTCTCCAATTTAAATTAGTGGTGAGAAATAGTCCTGGCATTTTTTCAGCCCCAAAGGAAAAGTTTCAATTGTTTTGAGCATGTTGGTCTTCCTTTTTAGTTTCTAACCTTGGCAATTTACAAGACATAATCTTTGCCAAAATGTTAATACTTTGAAACGAAAATATTTCCTGCGGAAAAGCCTCATTTTTGGGATTATTCCACTTGTATGTGTTCTTTTCCTCTTTGTCTTTCCCGATGTTTCAAAATTTTTAGTTACTGAATTCTTGTCTGTGTGAGACACTTCCACTTCAAAGGCACAAAGTCACGGAGAAATAGGATTATCTAAAACAGCAGGGCTTTTTTTTTTTTAAATGCTACAAATATTGAAAATATCTCCAGTATCTCATATATTCAGTGTTGGTACAATTTTTCTTTTGAAATTAGGGAACATTTTTTGAACATAACATAATTTTTTTTTCTGTCAAACATCCTGAAGTAAACCCCCTAAGCACTGAGTTTGGCCAACTGAAGATGGTGTGAATGTAGAAGCTTCCCAATCCATGGGTCTGTTAGATGTCAAAAAAACCCTAAACCAAAACCAAGAACAAAACCAAACACAGAAACCCCAGCAGCAGTCTGAATGCAACACAAAAGCTAAAATTTTGATTAAATTTAATTATTAATTTGTCAGAAAGGGCAAAATCCTAATGAGAATGCACTGAATAATGCTCCCTCCCAGGAGTTCTGCAGTAGCTCTGGATCTTTCCCAGATTATTCTTATTAAATCAACTTGCTTAAAGCCTCAGCTACATTGCAAAAAGACAAAAGTGAGTTGCATCCTCTAGTTGGAGGGCACAGGTGTTTTCCATTTGGGATAATCATCCTTTCCCAGTGAATTAGTATTTTGTGCAGCCTTGAACATTGGGAAGAACAGCTAAGAACAAATATGAGCAAGGAAATCTCAAACCTCACCAATGGCAGTATCCATAATTAGGTAATCAGCTTACTTTTGATCCATAAAGTTCTTTTCTGTCTGCTAATTGAGGTTTCTGTTCTCCCCAGTGGAATCAAGTAGCAAAGGAAAAGTGGTGTATTGAGCTGGTTGTAGCTAGCCTCAAATTCCCCTGTATTTTCCTCTCTAAAAGGGAAAAGTTTCAGATTAGAAAATTCCACTTGGGTTTGTTTCTCAGCAAAAGCAAAACCACTAGAGAAGAAAAGTGAAATTAGTTATTTCAACCATTTGGAGATACATCTGCAATATCAGAAGAACGTGTGAATTATTACAGACTGTATCTCTGGCTGAATATGTTGCTGCTCTTATTTTTTTTCAATCATTTTGGGCTTTTGTTTTAGTAGCTGATAAAGTAGACTAGAGGTTATGTTTTAAATACGCAGCTATGAAATACTAGGAGCTTCTACAACAATTTCTAAACATGTAAATTAAATAAACGGAATAATGCTTGTTAGTATTAACTAGGAAAAATAATTGTTCCTTGCAAACAATTATTTTCACTTATGGTAGTTTTCTCTTGGCTGATTCAGGCCTGAGACATTTATCCAGTGGCTATCCAAAACTATCTCTGGAGTTTTTCCCTTTAGACTTAATTGTGAGTTGTTGTTTTTTTTGGTGATACTATTTTCCTGGTGATTTTATCACTAGAAGTTTTTCTTCCTCAAAGACATTCTAGAGAAATATTTATTAAATATGGATTTTATGAACAAAGCTAATGGCTAGAGACTAACGCTCAAGAATATTTGTCAGCCTTAAACTCTGGACAGAAAAACTTGATGTCTTCTTGAATAAAGCAGAAAAAATTGGTGGCAAGAAGAGAAATGGAGTTGTTCCAAGTTTACCTGGCTCATGCTTAAAGATGGCTCAAGTAATGGTAGCAGAAATTCCATTAGTAATTTCACTGGAAAGAGGATGCTGCCCCAATAAAATGTCTGCAAGAAAAATCAAGCTTACCTCTCAGAGACTGAGATAGTGGGATGAATAATGTGTCAGGAAATGAGCTTTATTTAGCAAGTCCGAAAAGAGAAGGGTGTCTTTTGTTTTGTTTTGCTCTTGGTTTTTTTTTTTTTTTTTTTTTTTTTTTTTTTTTTTTTTTTTTTTTTTTTTTTTTGAGGGAGAGAGAACAATTCTGTGGATGAAGATACAGCTATTTGCAGCTCAGGAACAGAACTGTTTTGGATATTTTGACATCAAAGGCTGATGACCTCCTGTCCCCTTGAGGATCTTAATCATGCACACCAAACAGGTCAAAGAAGAGCAACATGATTCTTCAATTATCCCTAAAAAAAGGGATATAAAAAAACTTGCAAGGGACAAACTATTTTTTTTTTATGGAAGAACTTGTAGATCATGTCTACATATTTTTTGTTGGATCTGTTGCCTTGGAGATTGAAGGAATGCTGTTGATTGTGCCTTTTCCTACCAAATAAATGTATTTAAATCCAAAGGATTATGTACATATTATGTTGTACATTATATATGTCAAATACATTGCATGAAAGTTGTTCATATAGTTCTTATTTTGTAGAGTGGAAACACTTCAGATGAGAAAAAAGATTAACAAATAGGACATTTATTTATTTTATTGAGTTATGCTGGAAAAGCAAGCTAATGTTTCTGCAACTTTTGTCATTCTTTATGCTTTTTTTCAGTGGGTCTGCCACTCAAAAAGACATCTGTGCTCACTCGCAACACAAAAAAAGGCAGGTAGTGAGTGAAATTTCCAGAGAGAGAAAAATTAAAAGGAGTGATGTGGTGTTGTAGTGAGATTTAGGTTCAGGATGATGTCAGGAGAATAACACAAATCTGCTCCTACCAAGGACTACCAGGCACCTCAGATCTTCAACATCACCCATGGCCACAGCTTGGCCAAAGCCTACAAATTTCAAGCATCGTTTTTTGAAGACCAAATGCCTTTGAGACATAAAACCAAAAGCAGAAATTAAACAAAGACATGGAAATTCAGATATATTTAACCAAAACCTGTTTCTGTTGCTATTGTAGCACAATTGTTTCCTTTTCTTGCAAATTTAGGTGTCTTCAGTAAAACTCATAAGCCTGGTGCTGATGATAAATCACCCAAGAATGCACAGCTGCGCCAGGAGAAAAAAGGTCCCAAAATAAATACACTGTTTATTTTTATAGCTGTTACTTGTTCCTAAGCTCTTTCAAAAAATCACTCAACTTGCCCAGCCAGCAGAATTTACCAGATTCTGCAGTAATTACAACGCAGAGAGAAAAGGAAGCTGTCTTTTTTCTCAAGGTAAAGACAACAGGACATTCTCTGAGCACCTTTGCTTCAACATCATAATATTCAAGTCTTTATCATCCCACAAGACATTTTATCATAAGATTAAAAAAATAAAGAAAGTGATTGAGGTGGACCTGCCCAAATGGTCTCCATTATTTCATAATTATGTGCTGGCTAATTCTAGAAACACTTCTGTTGGCATACAGGCCAGAATTTCAAAAATGTCCTGACCAAGATTTCTCATTAACCCAGGCCACCACATCAGTAAGGAAAGGATTCTCTGTGTAAGACTAAATTCTCAATTCTTCATTTTCACTGCTAACAGAAATTTTGGCCAAACTGGTTTGTTGTTTTCCTGGTGGCAAAACAAGCATTTCCCAAAGAGTGTGGTGTGTTAATTTTCAGCCAGTCCTGGAACATGGTTTCTGAAGTTCTTGAAAATATACATACTTAATGTAGCTAATACTGCTTCTCTGAATTCTTTTTTCATGCACATAAGTTCTATATTGCCATAAAATTTGTTAAAATGACCCGATACATTTCTTAATTTTATTGAAACACGTATTTTCCCCTCTATAAAGCCGAAGACAAGAAATGGTGCTGAATTTTGGAATGAAGCGCGCATTTGGAAATGGCCATTTATCCAGGTAGCTTTGTACAAAATTTAGATGGATTGTAGTTTAATTACATCTTATGTGTGTCTTGCAGTACTCTTGAACAGAAACAATGATGGTTTGATCGAGCATTTACTTCCAAAACCCTTGACCCGGTTCCCTGTAATAGAAATTAGCTCTGAAAGTAGCATAAGTTAGCATTAAATGCTGTAATAGTATTCAATTTGTACTGGTAAGGAAGCTTTAACTAGTATCACCATAATGAGAAGAATGGTAACTCACATCATCTTTCCTAAATGCTGATAAATTCAGCCTGAGCAGTTCAAAGTTTCTGGAAAGTCTCAGCTGTCAAGTGGTGGAGGAGAGAGAAAAGTGGAAAGAAATGTAAACAAAGGAGAAGGTGCTGCCTGGCTAAAATGCCATAATTTTATCTGTCTCAAAGTAAGAGGGTTTTCCCCTCTCTAAGCAAGGATGGCATCTTCCCTATGTTGCACTGTAGAGATTTACTCTACTGGGATAAAAGAATTTCACTGAAAGCTTCTCAAGTGGGAAAATTCTCTCTCTCAGAGGGCTGTAGGCCCGCCCCTGAAGCTCCCCCATTGGTTGTATGTAAATTATTACCAGAATATTCTCTGTTCTTCCTCTTTCCATTGGCTACTTTTTACCGCAGTAATTATAATATTCCTAATCGTCTGTCTCCATTGGATTCTTCCCTCAGGCCCCGCCTTAGCTCCTCCCTGCGTATAATACATAAATACCTGTGCCTGAGGCTGGGCTTCAATGTTTTCCAGGCCGTTTTTTGCTGTGGGTGTGGTGTTGTGTTTGTTGTTTTTGTTTTACTAAAGCTTTAGTTTTTGGATAACTGGATCAGATTTGTTTTTCTTATCAAAGTCACCATTCAGGGGTAATCCTGACAGCAGTAGCAGCCGGACCCTTTACTCCGGTTGGGGCTGGACTGCTGAGGCCTTTGTGAAGAGCAATTCTGGAGGATCAGATGTTCAATAAATGATATCTGTCTGGCTATTAAAATGAGATCAGCACGCAGCTGTGGGGTTTGGCTTGTTGTGCTGCCTGAAGCACAGCGTTTTGTTTCTTTTTCTGTGGAGCTAACCCTAAAAGCAGCTGTGCCTGGCCCCTCAGTCACACCCCTGCACAGCCAGTGCTGTGGGCATTTGCAATATCTGTAGAAACTCCAGGGTTTCAGCTCTGTGGTGCCAATGGAGACACTAGGGAGGGGAAGGATCTTAGGCAGAATTAACCTGTTGGGAATGCATCTTGGTGCAGGGGTGAAGAGATCAGATCTGTGCACACACACAAAGTTTCCCTTGTGCATGCCTTCATGTGCTCTCCTTAGCCCAATCTACCTGTTTGCCTTAGGCTGTCTTCTGACTTGGGCTTCCAAGAAGCGGGTAGTAGCTTCAGATGCAAAAATGAAAAGATACTTGTCTCACAAAAGTACTTCTCTTCATCTCTGATCAGTTCTAGGAGAAACTTCTTTTGTTTGAGCATTTGGACTCATATGAGGAATTGCTCACATGAAAAGGATCAGGGAGGAAAGGTGTGGAAGTTCTCTTGATGTCTTGGGGTTCCTGGGCTGCCTCTTGTGCTGGATAGAGCTGCTGTGCTTGTCAAACCTGAGCACACTGCTACAAATTGAAAAAAATTGGTCCAAAGGGAAAAAGGATTGAGCTGAACTGTTTGGAGCTCTGTCTTTCAAACTGAAAATAAACCATCTCCAGCTTTTCTGTAAACCTGCCTCTCAGGAAAAATCCTTATGACAAATCCTCCAATTTATCCAAGAGCCCTGAAAGGAGCCAAAAGCTTTCACAAAACTGTGGTGAAACAGGTCTCATCATGACACAGATCTGTGCATTTCCAGATTATCCTGTGCTTGTACTGGAGTGGAATCAGACATTAAGGACTCAGTCAGCATGTTTACTTGGACTCCATTGGAAACTTGTCATGACAAGACAAGCCATTATCAACCATTGTTAGGAAAAGGACACTGTCTTCCATCCCTGGATAGTTGTTTTTTTTTTTTTGTTAACTCCTCATTGGGTATTAGTAACTGTGTTTAAGTCAACAGCAAGTGAGCGTCACACAGAGCAAGGGCCAGATCATACACAGGTTTAATTTGGATTAGTGTCACTGAACTTGGCATTTCTTCAAATGGCACTGGCTGAAACAACAGTGAATAAATAACACTTGAGGAGCCAGTGATGGGCTTTCCTGCAGAATTAAAAGCAATACCTTTGTCTTCCTTTGCCTTCTCTTGCTCCTCCTATGAAAGTGCCAGGAAGTGTCTTCTTGCCTTTGGTGAAATTAGAAATGTGTTTTTCATTATGGGTGGTGAAGGATTTTATGAGTGTAAATCGTGTGTTTTGTATAAATCTTAACACAGCCTTTGAAAGCTATCTACCATCTCCATTTCCAGCTGGTAATACTAATGACAGTAGTAAGATATATTGGTGACTGGATCCTTTGTGCCATTATAAACATTATAACCCTCTTCCAGAAAAATTTACACAGCACCTTTAAAAGTTCAGAAACTTTTAGAAAAATTTACACAGCACAGCCCAAAAGCTTCCCTGATCCCCTGGCAGTGAGGGCAGGGAGTGATGGGACTGTCTGTGTGGGCCAACCCCAAACCCCTGTGACATGTAGGAGCCTCCATATTTCATATATTCCAGGCACAGTGCTCTTTTTACCTGGCGTAACTGTGATTTTAACGTGAGCAGACAGCAGCAGTGTGGCAAAATGACAATTCTTTTTTTTCTGTCAACAGCTGGGCAGGCACTTCTTTAGGCCAGGGTCTGCTCCACATCATAATGGGAAAAGGCAAAAATTCCTTATACGTTGTATCAAGTCTGAGCCATTATTTTTGTTCTGAGTATGCCCACAAGAAAAGCCATACAAAGGATACTTGGAAGATTGCTTCCAATTTACATTACTTTCAGTTTAAAGCAAAAATATACCAAAGTTGGTATTATTTTTATTATTTGAAACAAGGAGGGTTACAAAACTAAAGTTTGGTGGAACCTACTGCTTTTTGAAAGAGATGTTTTTCTCTAATGGGAGCACTAATTGGCAGCAGCACTGTTCATGTAGCAAAAGTTACTGAAGAACAAAAAAAGCCTCATGTCTTTTCTTAGTAACAATGTCAAGAGTAGATCTAAACAATTGGTTCAAAACAAATTACCCTGAATTTCTAAAATTAGAAGTGGCTTTCTTTTTGAGATACAGGGTTTGTTTTTATTCTGTTTCTATAGATTGAGAGTACATCCCACCTCTGTATACTCCTTAGGAAGTCTAAATTTTAATGAGAATTTCTTAATCACTAAAGGATGTACAGGTTTAAGGTAAATACTTCACGATCTTTGTTTGCACAGTCAGTTTTTTGGAGTCTCCTGAATATTTCAGCAATATTATCAAAAGTTATTGTAGATACATTATAGTAGAATCCTGAACAGGGAAGTAAGCATGTCTTGCAAAGACTTTTGATATTCAAAGGAAGGGGGACATTCAGGGAACAAGACAGAATCATTCATCCCGTGGCAGCCACTGCTTAGGGATGGAGTTTCTGTTTCTCCAGTTTGGGTGCCTGTCTAGCCTAATTTAAATCCAGCCTTTGTGGGAAGTTCAGAGCCAAATGCAATTACATCTGTTTCATCTGGGCCTTTAAATTTTTGAGAGCAGTGAGAGGGCTTCCTTTCCAAGTCTTGATGGTGCTCTCTTTTCGGCACGGTTTCCTGGCTTTCTGACCTGGTGGTATTGTGAAATGCTATTTGGCCTGCTTTGTGGGTGTTTATTTATAGATACCTGCATGTTTTATATTCCATCAAATTATAATTGCTGGTAACTGTGTTAGCTGTCATCTTAACCACCTTTTAATTACCTATGTGCTTTCATGAGGCAAAGCCTCTGAGTTTGGAGTTAAATTGGGCCACCCGGGTGGTTTTTCCACTTTGGTGTTAATCTTCACTTGTGCTGTCCAAAACCTAGTGGGTTTCTTTGTGTGAGAAGAGAACTGTGCTTCATGTTCTCAGATTTCATTTATAGACCACATTTATAGGGAATTTCTGGAGATCCCATGGCTCTTGAAAGGCTAGCGCTATGGACATGAGGTGTAAGACATTCCCTTTCTGATATATACAGACTGTGTGTCCTAAAGGCTTAAAAAACCCTCAGACTAGGTTTGAATGCAGTTCTCAGGCCTCTGAGAAAGCTTCAGTCTAAAGTAAATGCATGCCTGTATTTCTTGAGGAGCTCAGGGAGCTTCAGAACTTGAAGGATGCTCAGGCTCACAACAAGTGGAGATCCCTGGAGTTTGTGGCATCCACACAACTCCTAGGGAAAAAACCAAAACCAACCAACCAACAAAACAAAACAAAACGAGACGAAAAGTTTAATTATTGTTTAGGTTTATTAGTTCTTTGTGGACCTTTAAGCCCAGATTCTCTTGGTTTGTTCACTACGTACTGCTGTGGTGCAAGGCATTCAACTTTTAATTCCTACCTTTTCCTACATAACAAGAAATCATTCATTTTCTTCACAGTTCTATTGTTACTAGAGCAGGCCCAGGGAAAAAAAAAAATGTTGACACACCTTGCTGAAGTGGAAACTTGAATATTTTAAAAATTATTTTTCTTCCTCTCTTTATCACAATTGCCTTGTTATAATGAGCTAGTAGAAAAAGAACTCCTATGGAAACATACTAGTCTTTCTTCTTTAAAAAGAAAAAGATACCCCTTCATTGCACTTCCACTGAAAGGCAGCATGTTTATCTGATAGGATCATATCTATCAGATGCATGCTCTGTTAAGAAAAACAACAGCAACAACAACAAAATTGTAAAAGGGGAAAAAAAATTATTCCTTCCTTCTTCCTTGCAAGAGGAAGATACTCCTCTTCATGACCATCCGATTAGAGTGTCTTCCAGATACTCAGTAAGGAATAAAAGTCTTTGCTCTTTTCTTATGGGAAAAGAAAGAGAATAACATTTAGCAGTTTGTTTAGTGGACGAGAGAGACAAATTTCATCATCTGTTCTGCCATCAATCTAGGGATGATTTCCCTGCTTCCTGCATAGGTTGAAAGACTTTCCAAGCCTCTCCTTTATTAATATGTGCTATAGGAACAGAGAAATGCCAGCCCACAAATAAAAGCCTTCCTTATCAAGAAAGTGAAAGGAAAATGACAATGCAGAATTCTGTTTAAACTTAGAAAAAACCCACCTTGTCCTTTGTCACAATGGATTAACAGGTATCTGTGTATCTGAATGAAAAAATGTGGTCTGGGAGGGGAAGAAAAGAGAATCCCTTCTGGCCTTCATTGCAACACTTTTAGTAAAGAACTGCTGTCTTGGGGGGATGTAGTTTTTGAAAACTTCCCTGCATTGTGGATACAGAAAATAAATGGTCAACTTTACTCAGGCTGAGAAGTTGGACAGAGGACTTGAGCACAGAAATCCAGGCAGGAAATCTGGAAATTTCCTAATTCTCCTGCCCTTCTGTGGAGAAAATAAAGGGTAAAATCTCTCTTTCACTTCGTAAGGACAAGAGAAACATAGAGGACAAAAATAACAAAACCGGAACTGTCTGTAAAGACATCTGAGAAGTCTATTAAAAAGCTTTCACATTTGTCACATCTCAAGTTCCATGTATTTTTATTGCTTGATAACAGGCATCTGTTTCATGTTTTATTTTTCTCTTTATTCACAGCTTCTAATTATTTTTAACTGTGACACCAGAATCCCATCAGCGAATATCTGTCATGTAGTCTGTCTCAGAAATAAACACTCTTTTACAATCCAAGCTTCTCAGAAAACAGGTCAATATTTGATTTTTACTCAGAAGTATCAGGATGTGGAAGTGCCTTTTGGAAAGCCTCCTTATCTCCCAGGGGTGCAGACACACTTGAGAAAACTGTAAGGAAAAGCAAAATGATGGAGAGAATGAGGGGGAAAACAAAAGAAAATGAGAAACAAAACCAGAGAAAACCCCCCCATCTCAAAAACTGTCAAATGTTCCTTGCAAATGGCTTCACATTGAAAACCTAGATGAAAAAAGTAAAAAGAAAATGCATTTTGTATGAGAATTGTGGAAACTTAAGTGGCTCTTTTGGAAAAGACTGCTTGCCTAAATGCCTTCTCTGCCTCCTGACAGACTCAAAAAATTGTCAGGCTTGAAGAAACATCACTTTCATGTGTCCTGGTCCTTCTAAAGTTTCTTATGAGTTGCTGTGGAGGGAATCTGGAAAAATACTTCAGTGTGGCTGGAAAAAATGCTGCTCCTAAACCCATGGATTGCCAGTTGTGAAAAATGTATCTTAAAAAGTTTTTTCCGCAGCAGCTGGTAAAAATGTCTTCGCTGGTCATCATTTGCCATGGACCTTCATGTTTCCTGCAACTCACAGTCTGCAAAGAGCAGCACCAAGTTGTGACTTGGGGCAGGGGGAGGGATTTGGTCAATTTTGATAAATATATCATAAACTAAATATTGTTTCACGGTGCTTGTGATTTGACTGAAAAGTCGTTCAGAGGAAACTGGTTTGTTCCTCCTTAATCTTACTGTGGATGTCCTGCTAAGCATTTTTATTGCCAACAGCACTGCCAGATTTATGGATCCTGTGTTTAATAACAAAATACTTTTGTTATTAAAACAATAACATTGAACACTATTGCGTGTGATGAGGTAGGATCCAGGGTCAGGCTGCACAGTTGGATTTTGGATATCTCTGAGGATGGAGCCTCCACAACCTCTTTGGACCTGCAGCTGACAAACCTACAAACACAAAAGGAGCTTGGAAATTTTCTGGGATCATTGGCAAGAAGCAGCAGTGATAACAATGCCAATCCAGAGACTTCTAAAGGGTTTCTAACATCCATAAAAGCTGAGCTGTCAGTACTCTGGCTCACCACATGTCAACAATGCCATTTCTCCTTGTATAATCTGCGTTTCATCCATGCTGCTGAGTGCAGAAAGGGCATACCTTAAAATTCTGCATGTAGGTTAGAACTTCTAGGTAAAAATGTCAGACTCTCAGCCCTTAACACCAGCTACCTTCTCCTTCAACACATTCACTGAATCAGCCTTTGGAGCTGTGTATTTCCTCCTGAATAAAGCCCCCAAAAAAACCAAAAACCCAAAGGGTACACATACAAGTGTTGAGAGAAAAGATGAATAATGAGAGAAATGTTTCAAGAATGCAGAATTTTTCAACAAGTTCTTAAGCACTGCTGAGTTATTAGAACCTCCTAGAGAATTTGGGATTTCATCTACAGTCTTTGTCTCCCTAGCAACGAAAGTTTAGTGTAACAGTACTGTTAAAATATTACGTATTTTGTTTCCCCCATGCCTTTTAATGAGAGACATAAACTAGAAAGAATCATTCTGGAATGGTGACTTAACTGCAAATAATTTCAAAACCATTTCCTTTGAATCTCTAGACTCACTCAACTTAGCAATAAATTTTACAAGAAATTTCACGTTGCAAAAAAGCGATAATTATGTGTATGGTATATGTATGAAACCTAACAAAAGAGGATTAGGAGATACAAAATTCTTACAAAAGGATAAATTTTGGAATTTATATCTGTCTTCTAGAAAAAGGAACCAAAGCATAAAACAAACCACATTTGAATGAAATAGCAGAGCTGTAGTTAAGAGGATCTGGGTTAGGGTTTCCAATTATAACTTTTTATAATTATAACTGAAATCGTTCTGGTTTGCTGACTTCCACTTGCTGGCCATCTGTTATTTTGCCTGTTAAAAAGCCTTTCTGGAATTTTATCAGAGTTTCTCTTACATATGAGCACTGGAAAGGCCAATTTTTTGTAATAATTGTATTTGCAGAGCACCGTGCAGAGAATGGTGCAGATGTGTTCATTAGAGTGTTCATTGGGTAAAAACAATGTGGAAGCATTAAGTGTAATAATACTGTCAAACTCTTTGGAAAATACTGGCATGATATAGCGTTTTTCTGTTTGTTTGGGGTTTTGTTGTTATTGTTGTGGGGTTTTTTTTGTACACAGAATTAACTGGCCATGAAATCACAACATGCTCTCCACACACAAAGCTGTTTTTTTTAAAAATAAAAAAGTTGGATTAATTAAAAATTAAAAAAATTAAAATTTAAAAAAAAATTGAAAAATTAAAATTTGAAGAATTAAAAAGTTGGATTTGTTGGGAACCTGTAGAGGCCCAAGCACAATGCCAGCTTTGAGGGTTTTTGGTTACTCTTACTTGATGCATCCCTTTTTCAGCTGTTATTTAAACATTCATGAACACTTGCTTCTACAAAGATCAATTTAGTCTCAAATATTTTGTGTATTTTGTCACCATGTTAACCTCCTCCTTTGTTAATATGAGCGTGTGTACTGCACAGATCTCTTCTGGAAAAGAAAAGGTCAACCCTGGCCAAAAATCAAATCTCAGGAGTTTTGTTTGATTCCTAAAGTATCATTGATGACAAAAATCTGTCTCTAGTCATCACATCTGGAGTTCTCTGTTCACCTTCCTCTTCTGTATCACTGTGTGTCAAGCACATGTAAAATATTAGGTATTCTCCTATGTTTGAGTTCCTCATCGAGCCACACAGCTGCTAAGGAATTAAGCAGAGATGGATATTGACATTTCCAGACATGTTTTACACACAAACCACACCCAGTGCTCTGGCAATCTTCAGTCTGGAGATTTACACTCAGAGCTTCACCACAATCTCACTGAAGGCTGCATAAGGTATCTCAAACCTTGCTTCCTTCCCATTTCAGCAACTTTTCAACTTAGATGTTCTTGGCCACACAGATTTCATTACAAAAGGGCTACAAAATGTGATGTCAGCCTAACTCAGAGCTACTAGCTGGGGAGATCGAGTTTTGAGAGTTAAGTCTTAAAGTCTGGTCTCACAAGTGACTTGTGAATTAATGGTGCCTGCCTTCTGTCATCTGTGTGGCCTCCACATGCAGCCCTGCTAAATGAGAGTTGATTTATCTAGCACAAAGTGACAGGAAGACTGCAGAGCTCTCAAAATCTGGTCTATTTCTGTTCACACATTCCCAAAGAGTTACTAGATACCCACCCCACCTCTGATGGAAGCACAAAGCTTCCAGCAGTTCCTGCAAGGCCTGTCTGTGCTGTACTGGCAGGTAGTGGAATATGGAGGGGATGGATGAAGATGACATTTTCAGAATTTGTCTCGAACTCTTACGATTTAGAAAGGAATTGTGTGTTAGCACAGAGTGAAGAAATGAACAGGAACACGGGGATGGAAGGGGGTTGATGAGTTCTGGAGGCAGGCTTTTCTGTCATAAAAATGGCAAATCTGTCCCCCAGAATGCCCCCAGATGAAAAAAAGGAGATGATGGAGTCTGTATGGTACATGACAGACAAAAATTCCATTCAGTGACTCCAGCTTATTTCTATGTCAAGCTAGAGGACATCAAATTAAATCCATGTACTAAAAGCCTCCAAAACAGGGGACAGGTGCTCAACACCACACAGTTAATCTGTGAAATTTCTTGCTCCAGTGCACTTGAAATGACAAGTTATAAGAGACTCCTTAAATTAATAAGAGAAAAATATTTGAAGGACTATTGAACATAGATAAGTAGCCTCTAGCTCAGGAGCATCCCTGAACTCCAATTTCACAGCCCAGATGTTTGGGGATGTCTACTCCATGCTCCTTCTGCTCTGTGTTCTCTTGGCACCTGCTGCTGACCACTGCAAACCAGAAGGTTTCATGGCTGAACCTCTCATGACTCATTTCCAGCTTTATGAAACTTTTCTGACATCACAGCCCTTGGACCAGGTTTGAAATTCTTCAGTCTCTGGAGGAAATCTGTCAGCACCCTAGGATCATGAATAATAGTACTTGCTGCCTAATTGCCGTGAATGGCCTGGCTGTTTTCCTGCCAAAAACTTGTCAAGGTGAATTATTATGTATGAGGAGTATAATCTTGTCCTGGTTTTGTCTGGGATAGGGCAAGATGCTGTGAGATTTTTGAAACCAATCTAGTGTAGATCTAGTGTAGATGAATGCAGCCAAATTAATCTCAAAGGATGGATATAGCTGAAGATTATTTTTATCAGCAAATAATAATATTTTATGCCATATCCTAAGGAAAAAAAAAAATCCAATTGCACAATCTTTATTTTCCAACCAACCTGGCCAAGTAATTTTCTTATCTATAACATTGCATTTACTAGCTTGATGGATTGTGTTGTCTCAGTAAATACATTTTAAAATACGTATTAAACATCTTACAATATCCATGTTTTGATAAGATCCAACATGTTGCTATGGAAATGCATAAGTTCAGCTGAAAAATATTTGGGTTTATTTGTGTATGATTTTTTATTCCTCTGCTTTCATTCATACTGCACTTGGGGAAGTTTATATTTCTTACTTGAATGGGTCAGGCTTTGAGAAGAGCTTTGTGAGTCCCTGATAGTTCTGAATCAGCTTTCCTTTAAAAATCTTAGCCTTGTTAATACTTCATTCTCTGTGTAACACCTCATTTTCTGCATAGAAATTCTGTGCAGATCACATGGACGTCTGCACTTTCTCAGATTCAACATAATTCTTAGTCACACATTACTTGAGGACTGAAAAAACCTTTCTCTATGTTTATTAACTTTTGCAAAGGAAAAAATTCCAAATGTTTTCAGATTTGAATCTTCACTAGATTTAAAAAGAAATCCACCTTAAACCATATTTATCACCACTACTGTAAAAGTTGCCGACTTCAGAAATGAACAAAATAGTTTAACAAAATTTCAAAATGGTGTTGTATTCTCACCATTCTTCCTGCCTTCAGGTTGTTTGGATTCCTGATGCTTCCCTTCCTTCCAGTTGAAGAGGAATCTCCTGTGAAGCCAGGAGCTTCACAGCACCTTGCAGCCGAAGGTAAAAACACAGGATACCATTGTGGGAAGCATTATGAGGAAGAAAATCCTTCAGTGAGGCCACAAAAATGAAAAATAGAGGTATAAAAAATAGCTGCCATATGGCACTACACTGTAAGGCTAATGTGCAATACGTTTCCACTCGGGGAGAAACCAGAAATACTTAGGTCATCTCTACAGGAGCAAAACTTCCGTCAGCCTTACCATAAGGATGAATAATGGAACTAACTCAAACCAAACTCACAGGTTAGCAACAGCTGCATGTGGTTGTTGATGCAAAAGCAGCCTTTGAGAAAAGACCTGTTTCCAGGCCTGCTATGAAACTCTGTGATTTAAGAAATAATTGTTTCCATGTTTGAAAATTTGAGGTGCAGGACAGGTGTTATATCTGAGGGAGAGAAGCAGAAACGCATCAGCCTTGCTGTGAGGATTTCTCTGAGCTGCACAGTCTTGTGTGGAGGATCCTCCTTCCATTCCCTTTCTCTTCACATTCCCTTTCTCTTCCATTTCCTGCTTTCCACCTCTCTCTTTCCAGCCCCAACAGTACCCAGCTGTGGAAAAAGGACTTTCCTGTAGGAAAAAGAACTCCGTGGGTTCAGAGGTGGTACCAAAGGTCACAGAAGGTGTTTTCCCCCACCCTAAACGACTCTGGGAAACTGGAGACAGGGGATGGGGAGCAGCCTGAGGTACCCAACAGCTCCTGTGCGCCGGTCTCCCATGGGAACCTCTCCTCCCAGCCCTCCCCAGGGGAGGGAGAGCAGGATGGGCACTGGGAGCAAAGGCTCTGCCACTGGAAGGAGAGATCCTGCTGAGGGCCAGCTGAGGAACCTGGGTGTGCTCAGCTCCGTGGGACCCGCTGGGATGGAGCCCAGAGTGCCTGTTCACTCGAATTTGTTTCAAGTTGGTGTTTTACAATTTAGGGTTTTTTTGTGTTTGTTTGGTTTTTGTGCCACAAAGGTTACTCTGAAGTTAGCCAGGCTTCAGCTGAAGCAAAAGATTCCGACAATAGCGAGCAACATCTTTGGAAAGAAATGTGGCTAAACTTCCCAAATATTTACTGCATGAGGATTAATTCATTCTGGCTAAAACTCATTGCACTCACCACCTCAAATCTCTCTTATGTTTGTGGAAAGGGAGTTGCTAAACCACTAATTTTCACCTGGAAACCAAAAACTTTCAGGAAGCGTGGTCAGGTTTTAGGCTTCACAGCCCATCCTGTTTGCTATGCGTGAGCAGAATTTGAAAGTTGCATTTAAAATTGAAAGAACCAAGAAAAAAAACATCAAGAACTTAGGGTCTTGCAAGTGGGGAATGGAAATGTTTTGAAGCATGCTGAAAAAAGAATAACTTATCACTATAAATGCTTATTTTTTATTATTTCTAAATCATCCTTAAATGGATGTATGGAATGGAGAGAGGTGATTTTAAAACTGATTTGAGAACTAGAAAAAATAACGTAGATCCAGAAGGTACCGAGAAGTAAATTTATCATGTGGAAATTACAGTATAGCCTGGAGTTCTAGCAAAACTGTTCTTCCATAATTCAATTTGAATACAGTTGTGCATTTTATCACTATATATATAAAGCTGCTGTGTTTAGTGAAGTCATCATACCCACTCCAATGGCAGCTCACACACATACTCAATTTTTACTTCATTTTACTAAACTTTGGCAAAATAAAATCTATTATTTTCTGTTTTCAGAATTTATCCTTATAAAGAGTCTATTTTCAAGGGACAAATATTCAGTATGACTAAGGAGGAGAAACTTCAGCATTGCTACTTTCCTACTTTCCACAAGCTTTTAGAAATGGAATTAGATATAAATTGTCAGCTCATAAAGAATGTTTATCTGCCTTTTATAACTATTCAGTAATCTAGCTGATGGATATTTCAGTGTATTTTATATTCTGCTTTCATGTGTCTTCTGCAGTTCTATAGGTAAGTATGGATGCTAGCTTTGGAGCAGGCTGTAGGCCCATGGCCTGACAGGCCTGCCTGAGAAGCTAGCCTGAGAAATTCATGGGAGGATTCAAAACAATCCTCAAAGACACAAAACAGCCTGCAGGTGCTGTTTTTCTGATTCCTGTGTTTTCCTTGCAGAAGAAGGTCAGGGGGTGGTGAACCCCACTGACCAATGATGGTGATGTAGTACTTTACTAACCAATAAGAGTTTCCTTTCTGTACTCTTCACGAACTAGTCTATATAACATAGCTGTAACAATAAACTAGAGATTCTCTTCTGTTCTGACTCCTTTGAGAGTCTGTGTCGTTCTTTCCGCCGTTCCCAATTAGAACGACAGGTAAGACCATATACTCTCATGATTATCTCTGCACACACATAAAAAAAAAAAAATCCTTTTTACTGGATTGCAGTTTTACAAAAATACTAGTTTTCATTCCTCCAAGTTAATGAAAAAATCGATCATCTGAGTATGCAATAAACCAGGTGTTTTGTAGGCTTCCCAAACTATTAAGTTTTCACCCACTCATGTTGTGGGTAACCCTTTTCAGTGAATGGAAAATTTTAAACGGTTAATAAGTTAAACCCTTGTTAGATGTTTAGACGAAATAAATTCCAGAAGAACCTTCCTGATTTGCATTTTGGAGGAAGAAAATCTTGCTGAGTTTCTTTTTAGTAGTTTTTTACTTCAGATCATTATCTCAAAATGAGGACTTCTGTTCATCTGCAAAAACAAAACAAAACCCTGTAACTGAATATACCATCAGAATTACGTAGCAGAAAAGAAATGCATATATTTGGAAACCAACTGGAAGCTACATTTGACGCAACTTGAGTAAGAGCTGAACTTAAAAGAAATACACACAAGAGAATAAACAATCATCTTATAAACTTCTGTTGTACTTCTAACAGGTTCCAACTCAGAAATTCTGGAAGTAGAGGGCATCTGATTATGCAGCAAAAATCTATGAAAAAAGGGAAAAAGTGACTTTTCAAAGTACAAGCAGAGAAGCCAGAATTAACACTAATGCTTCTACTTGTGTTTCTCCACGCAGCTCTACATATTCCACCTTCATAATAATAAGGGTTAATAATAGTAATAGTTGTTGGTATTTATTGTTGACCAATTCATCTGTTCTGCCTTGAACCCAGCAAAATGAAACATCTACAAATCCAATGAAGATATTTTCTTCTCACAGTTGCTGTATGCAGAAGCAGACAAGTCCTTCCAATTAATCTGATTTAATTGATTTTTTTTTTTTTTATTTCTTTTATAAACTTCACTGTTTGTGTAGGTCCTGAAGTTCAGCAAAAAATAAAGGAAAAAAAATATAACAAGGTGTTATATACCCAAAATACGTTTGGGTATGTCTTCAACACTTCTGGGCAATGCTTAATTATTAGTAATATGATAGTCCAAACCTTGAATTTTTACTTCTGAGAAAAAGAAAAGGCTTTCTAGAATGAAAGGAATAATATTAATTAAATGTATTTTTAATGTATTGTTTTTAGAAAAGTGCAACCAGTTGGTATAATTAGAGAAATAATTGTCCAAGTATTTAAAAATAATGGATTTTTAAAAGAGCTTTCAAATTTCTATCGTATTTTTTCCTTCTCCTTTCATGTTAGTAATTTCTTGTAAAGATGTGCAAGATGAAATGCTTTATCTGTTGAAGTAATCCACAGGCTGCAGGAGTTAAGCACGCCTCAGTTAATATTTTTACTTCTCACGTGTCCTCAATATCCAGTTTTAGAAGGGAGTTTAAAAAAGCATGGTGAAATCTGTTTTTCATCTTGTGAAGTTGAATCTTCACACAATTTTTTAGTTTATTACCTGAACAGGACATGGTGTCTATCCAGTTTTTGCTACAACTGTTAAAATATTCAAGAAGGATTTTTCCTTCCTTTTCTTCTTTTGTTATTTTTCCATTTTCATATTCCCAAGAGCAACGTGATCTATTCATCAAAAATAGTTTTTATTTTATCTTACCCTACCCTATAATTTTTCCCAATTAAAGCATGGCTTATTTTCAGAAAAGGTAATAGGATCTGATTTTAAAAAAAAAAAAATAAAAATCTCCAAATCATGTCTGTTTTTCTCTTCTGTGTTCTCCTGAATATCTGATGCATCCTAACAATCTGAAAAAGCCTGTATTTTTCTTTTATGCTTTGCCCATCTTACATCAGTTACTTTTTCTTCCCACCCTGGCAGTGCCTTAGTGCCCTTCTACTTCTTGCCCTGTTGAAGATGCTTAAGGGAGCCAACACTGAGACTTGAAACCTTTGTGAAATTGGAGTGAATTCTTTCAGCAAAACCAAGGATTTTGTGTTGATCCTCTCTGCACAAGATTGGTGTTAGGAGGCCCTGCTACAAACTGATCAATTATACAGTAGGCTATAGAGGCATCAGTAGAATCCTTGAAGCCAAACTAACTAGGATTTTAAAGAAAATGGAAACATTATTATTGTTACTATAGTTGGTGCAAACACCTGGCTCTGACAGGCAGACAGATGAAAAAACACAATTACCCTGGATACAAATGTCAAGCAGCTGAGGTGACTAAAACTGAGACAAGAAGAGGGGCAGCCAGGGGTCCACACCTTTCACAAATTGGCATGCAATGTGGGTAAAAACAATAATTTCACCATGTCCAAAAAGCCTTGAGGCCAACAGGAAAAATTACGTATAGGAACAGATTTGGGTGAACGTGAATCTTTCACTTCAGTGCCTTTGAAATTTATTCTTTCTCCCCACCAAACACATTTCTTAATTAACCAGTAACAATTGAGCTTGTTAAAAAAACTGTTTCAATAGGGAAAAGGGTTGTTAAAGGCCTTCTGAATAAATGAAACTTTTGAGGGTTTGGCCAAGAAGTGTGGGTCAACCTTATATGAATGGGAAGGCACGTCCAGGCTCAGCTGCAGGCTAAGCTGGGAACAAAAATCCTCATTTAGCATCATAAAGAATTTTCTCAACTTCAGTTTCAAGAACTTGGTCCTCTCTTAACTCACTTCAAGATAAAAACACACAATTTCTGCTCTGGGGGACTGTATTTCCAGACTGAGGGTGGAAAACAGGACGAGGAAGGCGGGCATGGAATGTGTGTGTGCTCCAGAGGTGGTAGATGAACAGCTCTGATTTTTAGACTGACTCTTAAAAGCAGAGCCACAAAGGAGAAAAAAAAAGTGTTTCTCAGTAGTCTAATCAGAACACAATGAGCATACAAAAGAGTTGTTTTAGCACACTAAAAACTTACTTAACTCCTTTATTCAGGCATCAAAAAAAACCTAAAACACCCTCAGAATAGGAAAACACATAGTTTATGATGAAAGAAATAATTTTCCAAAGGCCCAAAGTAACACCCTAAATGAACTTGGAATGACAACTTGGAAAATAATTGTGTGCATGGGGATGGATGATGTCTCCAAACCAAACACAAAATTGCTGGCATATCTTATTTTCTTATTGATGATGGAAAAGAAAGCTGAAACATATTGAAAAATGTCTGTGGGAGAAAATTCTGAGGAGTTGCAGCAGCCCAGAGACCTCACGGTGTGCTAAGAAGGAAAGTGTAATATCAGATTTAAAATTAACATATTAAAAAAAAAGTTCCAATATTTCCCCATATTCCTTTGTAATCCAGTTCAATCAAGCCTACACAACAAAAGTTAATGCTGACTTTAATATAATCCAGTACTGTTGCGGTTTTAAAGCATTAGCTAAGAAATCACTAGAAAACTTACTCATTTCTCGGTGTGAGATACGGATTAGAAGAGCAGAATAGGCTTAAAACTTAAAAGGAATAAAGAAAGTTCATTAATGAAACTACAAGAATAAGAAACCAGAATAAAATTTTTAGAAACCTTTTTTTGCCACTACCCAACCATTCTCTTGTTCACATGACAACATAGAGACAAAAGAACCTGGTGGTTAGAAGTCTTAACCTTGCTATAATCTTTTCATCAGTCTTTGTAGAGAAAAAGAAGTTTCTCTTCTGCCAATCTATGGTGTTTTTCACAAGAAAACAATTTTTCTCATGACTTTCTATTTTTCTGATGCCAGCCGCCCAGAAAACTCTGTCACCAGTCCTTTCCTCTCATTTCACACCATTCTGAGGTGTGTTCCTGGGTCATGAGTCAAGATGGGGTGTCATTTTAAGGATGAGTTCTTCAAAGGCAAAAGTTCTCTTCATCTGTCTCTGTTAGCCTCTCTGGAAACAGAAGTTTTCTCTTTGCCTCTTAAGGCAAATCTTCAACAACTATTACTTCCTTTTTTCTGTTCCAGCATCTCATAGGATCAAAACTACTTCACCATTTGCTTAGATCTGCACTTTGAAATGCTCCATTCCCCCAAAAATACTCTTTCATGAATTAAAGGAGCTTTTTCAGAATACTATTGTCCATCTCCAGAGTTTTAGCAAAAGAATATTTCAGCTTATTAAAGCATCTCCTTATTTCTCTCCCCCATCTGAAGCTTAATTTCTTTCTTCACTGTCTTTGATAGTTTATGCTGTCTCTTTATCTGTTGATCACTCTTTCTTGCCTTCTTCCTGGAAAAATGATTAAATCTGCGAGTGTCATCTGGGTGGTAAAAGGGTTAAAATCTTGCTCAAGCCGCAGGTGTTCATGGTGCCAGGTTTCAGCTCAGCATTGCTCAGCCAGGAGTCTCTTGAGAAAAGTTTCAGCCACCTTGGAAGCTTCTAGGGAAGCTGAGCAGAGCCCGGCCCGGCCTGGGGGTGGGAGAAAAGCTCTGCAGGCTCCATCTCCTGGCTCAGGAGCTGTGGCAGGCCCAGCCCAGACCCCACCAGTGCTGGATGGCCTGGGCCAAGGACAGGAGCCAGATGGAGTTCTGGTACACTTCACAGACAGAAATAAAGAGACAAATTCTTGGGTTTATGTCTTAAGGTGATGTTCACAGGATGATCTCACTTCTCAGTGGTCAAAACTACTGTGAATTCTCAAAAATGGAGAGTTATTGCCCAGGACAAAAATTCCCATCAGCCTCCAGCAGCCTTAACTTCTTTTGGTGTTTCTCTTTGTTTCTTAAATGTCAATCTATCACAAGTATATAATATAAAATATATAAAACACATATATAGCCCAGCAGGGATCAGGCACAAAGCAGCAGTGAACTGAGCCCCTGTGGTGGCAGCAAGCAGCTCTGGGCTCTGGTCACTGCTCGTGGCATTTTCTGCTGGACCATCTCTCAGAGGTCTTGTGTTGTGCTCTGTGTTTGTAAGCACCTGCCCTCTTGGTGTGGGTTGTCTTCTGCACCTTGGTTTCTCCAACTTTTCCCAGCCTGTCAGCAGCAGCCTCTGTGTGGAAGCAGCTAGAAAAACATGAGCAAAGCAGCTGGGAGCAGCAGTGCATGGAATCCTGCAGCTCAAGAGCTCTCCTGTCAGGGTCTTGACTGAGCCTTATCTATCAGCACCTCCTTTTCTGTGCACAAAACAGTGATTGGGGGAGGTTTTTGGCCTATGAGCTGTTGAGAAGCCAGTGCTGTGCTGGGATTGTCATGAGTGTATGCAGGACGTTGATTGCTGGCAAACAGAAAGTAAGGGCAGGGTAGCAGATCAGCAGGGAGCTGCTGACTCCCTGCAAAGGCCTTGTGTATAATGGAGGAACAGCAGGATGGGTGAGAAGGGTGAATGTGCTCAAGTGTCAGCAGGTGAGGCTTAGGTTGACCGAGAGGGCGGTCAGGGGTGGTGAGCACTGGGAGATGCAGCTCCAGTGCCCATTTTCCTTTGAATGGTGGCTTTAGGGTGTCTGCAGGCTGGATCCAGAGCGGCCTGGGGGCTGCTGGGGCTGGCTTTGGCCTCAGTGGGAGGATGGCCAGGAGCCGCTGAGGCCGGCGGTGGGGACGAAGGCTGGGGCTGGCGGGCTGGGAGCTGGGGCTGTGGGGGCTGTGAGGTGCCAGGGCACGGCTCACAGTGGGAGCTGTGAGCAGAGGCGCTGCCAAGCTGTGTGACAGGCTGCTGCTGGCCGTGACATCACAGAGGCCAGGTGCCTCCAGCACGTGTGTCCAGGGCCAGCAGCGGGCAGCTGGAGTCTGGCAGCCGGTGAGTGCACACGGAGGGGGAACGCTGGGCTGGATGGGGGCTGGCAAAGCTGGGCTGGGGGTTTCAAGGCAGAGTGAGAAGCGGGATGGTCAGGGCTGCCAGTCCAGGTGGCCCAAGGTCCCTGCTGGCTCCTAGCAAGAGGTGCTGAGTCCCCTTTCTGCCAGCAGGCCATGTCTCCAACACTTGCTCTTGTCCTGGCCCTGTTAGCCACCCTCACTGTGCTGAAAGGGAATTTCAATTTGAGAAGGATGAAGTAAAAGAGATGTAGGAGCGTGAGGAATATGTGCATCAGGAGATGACTCGGCCCCATGGAAATGCTGCTGTCTTCTGCCTGGGAACATCAGTATCTGCTTTGGGCCACTGCAGCAGTGCTGCTTGTGGGTCTGCTGGCTATGGGCTGCCGGCTGGTGAGGGGAAGAAAGTGTGGCTGTGGCAGCTGCAGGGAGGTGAAGGACTTGAAGAGGCACATGATGTTTGTGAGCAAGAAGTCCAGCAGCGAAGAGAAGGTCAGTGGTCATGAGGAGGAGGTCAAGGGTGCAGAGAGTGGTGGGAGCCCTTCGGCTGTGCCCACCCCATCCAGGATGGGCACATCCAGGATAAGGCTGGAGCCGCTGTCAGCGCCCTGATCTAGTTGAGAATGTCTTCACAGCTCATGGCTGCGGGGTCACACTGGACGGCCTTGAAAGGTGATTGCCAAGCCCAACCCTTTTGGGATTCTGTGCTTCTCCAGCAGGACCTGCCCAGCACGAAGGGTCTGAAGGATCTGGTGGATGAGCTCCTGCCGAGTGCTGTCCTGAAACAACTTCATGCCGGAGTTGCACCTGGTTGCCGGGACGTACAGCAGCTGTGAAGTCTGCAGCGTCCAGGAGAACAGCAGCACCTACTGCCTGCTGGTCATCCTGCGGCCACCCCCCGGCCACTCCTTCATCCCGGAGAGCATGGAGTGTTGCCTCAGATGAGGCGAGGCGACCTGGTTCGTGAAAGACACGACGGCAAACGTACAGGCTTGTCGGGCTAATCACATGCAAACACCAATGTGGTGGACAGTGAAGAGCGTTTATTTCCGGCTTGCGGGGCTTTATATAGCCGTGTTATGCTTACGTCATCACCGCGTTACGGGTTAGCGAACTTTGGAGAAAAAGCGGCCCTACCTTCCCGTACATCACGAGATCTTCCGGTCGGTTTTTCCCTATCTAACCACATCATCTCTGCCCTCTCCATGAACAAAACTTTACAACTGAATCACTTATGTAATTAACAACAAACTGCGAACTTGTTAGTAACAAACGTGAAACGAAACCGCAGTGTGTTGGTACTCTGAACAAACTATTATGTAAAATCAGGTTAGCTGTCTCTGTTCTAAGTATAAAATGTCGGTTTTGTCTAAATGGGTTTTAACAAACTGGCCTAACTTGTTAAGAAGACAAGGACCAAGTATGAGCACGAACACAACAACTATAACTGGTCCTGCTAAAGTGGATATGAGGGTAACAATCCAGGGGGACTGGTTGAATACTGAGTCAAACCAGTTTTGCTGGGAGCATTGTTTGCTATGCTGTTCAAGTCTCTGCTGAAGCTCTTCCATGGACTGCTTAATTGGCCCTGAATAATTAGCGTAAGCAACACTTTTTGTCTAAGGCAGCACACAGACCTCCTTGGTGCATAAGTAGGATATCTAGTCCGCATCTATTCTGCAGTACGACCTCAGCAAGGGAGTTGAGGGATTGCTCCAAGTTGGAGATAGTACTCTTGGATTCTGTGCAAGTTCTCATCAACTGTTGTTTGCAGTTGGGCTAGACCTTGGTTTTGAGTCACTAGTGCTGAGACACCTGTTGCTGCGCCTGTTGCTCCTAGGCCCAAAAGTACCGCGAGGCTAACGGCAGTAATGAGTTCTCGCTTTTGGCATGGGAAACCTCTTTCTTGGAGGTAAGGCAATTCATCTCCAGGAAAATACAGGATCCTAGGGATAACAACCACTTGGACACAAAAATTGTTAGCTTCATTAAAATGTTTAATGGAAATACACGGGGTAATACCTGTGGAGCTACAAGCCCAGATTCCCGAGGTTGCTGGAACTACCCAGGACTCGGTCTTGTCCAGAGTCACAGGAGCGCCACAAATTTCTTCATGGCGTTGTATTGTCTGTCTGTTGCCTATGCAAATACCTTCGCCAGAAACTTGCTGTAATGTGATTCCCTTGCGAGGGGTGTTCCATAAGCATCGCTTGGGGTTGTTCTCTTTGGAGTAGCTGAACACCATGTTAAGGGCTACCCCTTCGTAAAAGGGAGGGTTGGCATCATAGCAAAGCCAACAAGAACGGGTAAGGTCTGGCTTTGTGGCATTTAACGACAGAAATGCGGCATTCAGCATGCGGTGAAAGAGGGCATGAGAAGTCAGTTCAAGCGCGCCATGAAATGTTGATGTAGCGCTAGTGAGGCTAGGCGTGGGATCGCTATTTATGCGATTGTATTGTTGGGCTACAACTCGTTTGGGCCTGAGAGCGGTGTGGTGCGGTGGTGAAGCTCTGATAATTTGAATGATCGTGTTCGGGTCGTATCCCAACTGTGGAGGAATACTGACCACTTCCGTCCTGGCGACCAGCTGGTGTCTTGAGGTTGGAGGATTGTTATATTTAGGTGAGAAGAGATTCCTTCAGCAGAGATCATACCGCTCTTTCCAAACATGGGCCGTTTACAGCCTTTGGGCCAAAACCCCACATCTAGGAAACTATCTCTCCTTGCTGGTGTCCACTGGTTATTGGTGACGATAGTTTCGCAACCCCAGTACCCACAAAACCCGTATCCGGGATAGGTGCAATAGCTTTTACCAGGGTTGACACTAGGGCACCAGTATGTTCCCCAATTAATGCAGGCAAAAGGTTTTCCCTGGCTAGGATCAATTCCTATTTCATCAGTGTTAAATATTGCACTGATGTGAACAATGAAACTAGGGGCATTAGACACAGTTTGGACAATTACTCTACCGTCCACGGGATTGTGGAGTGTCCAGGTGCATGGTCGGTAAGGATGCACATCCAGTTCTCCCTGTCCAACGCGAGGCAGGCTTAGAAACGGGAAAATACAGAAGCACAGACGCTGTTGTGAAACTGCCGATGTCCATGTTGAGGGCAAGAAGCGAGGTCGACGAGGAAGATTACAGTGGTAGATCTGTCAAAAGAAGCTCTGAGGTTTCATTAGTTAAGTTATACAACACAGGCTTTATTGGTTTTAATGGACACCACTTAATAATGTTATCTTTCTCCACTGCTGCATACCCCCGACCTGTCAGGACTAATTTCCATCCTGATTCCCAATTTCCCAATTCATTCCTAATTTTAACTGGTGGGCCTTCTTTCAGTGCTTCGGTGGCCCAGTGCTTTTGGGAAGGGGCTTGTGATTGATCTCCCCTGGGAAATTGGTTCAACGCGAGCATAGCGGTGGCTAGCAAGCATGGCTGTTCTGGCGGAAGGATGTTACTGGTAAACCCTTCTGCTTTGGCTAAGGTTTCTAACTTGGATTTCAAGGTTTGGTTCACTCTTTCCATGATGGCTTGACCCGTGCTATTGTACAGAATGCCCTGCTTTAGGGTAATGTTCCACTTAGTAGCGAACTCTTGGGTTGACTTGGCAATAAAGTTTGTGCCATTGTCTGTTTTGATTTGTTTTGGAATGCCAAGCCGTGCCATAGCTGTTAGCTGGTGCTGAATCGTTGCCTTGGAATTTGTTTTCGTGTGTTGGGTCGCAACGATCATGCCGCTGTATGTGTCTACTGTTACAGTGAGCCAAGCTCGAGGCTTCAGTATTTGGCAGAGGGTAAAGTCTGTTTGCCAGATCTCGGAGGCCTTGAGGCCTCTAGGATTGATCCCACTGGACCACAAAGGTGCTTTCTGACAATAGGGACAAGCAGCCACTATGTGCCTGGTGTCCGCTATTGAGATGTTGCATTTCTTGACCAGTGCCTTGGCTCCAACATGGAGTGACTCATGCAGCTGTTGTGCATCTTGTAAAGTCCAAAGCCCCTTCGCTGCAGCATCGGCCTTGTCGTTGCAGATTTGAAAAAATCCCTTAACAGAGTTATGGCTGTTGACGTGTATCACAGATACGGTGCCTTGATGTGAGGAAAACGTCTATATATCATTGCAGCAGCAGAGGATGTTGAAATGCCTGGTCCAGACATCGCTTGACAGAGCCTGGCTACGAACATGGAGTCTGTTACGATGTTAAGGTGCTCTGATTGGAACAACCCCCATGCCAATACCACAGCGGAGGTTTCCAGGAGTTGGACAGACAGCGACTTGTCTGTCATTTTCACACATTGCTATTGTTCTTGTGTCCGCCACACCACAGCTGTGGTAGAGGTGGCTGAGGATGCATCGGTGAAAACAGTTGGCCCAGGGAGTGGTCGGTCCATGACCTTCTGTGGGAGGTCAACATCTGCTATCGCTAGCAGCTGAGTCCACGGAGGTTTAGCGGCGTAGCAGAGCTCTCCTGCAAATCCAAAAAGGGCCAAAGCAAGATGTTCTGAGATTGCTACCGACGATGTCGGCATCTGCTTCCGGAAGGGCAAATATATTTTTGCAGGCTCGAGACCTAGGCAGCTCAGGGCAAGCCTTCTGCCCTTCATGATGAGGCTTCTGAGACATTCCACTCCCGGGGTAAACACGCATAAGGCTCTTCCAAGAGTTATCCATTGTACCGGTTGTGCTTTGTTGGGAGGTCCTTGTGCCAATGCTCCTACTCCTCCCTCTCTGGTAAAATGTACATATAGATCCAAAGATAGATTTGGGTTCCGTCTAGGGAGGACTGTCGTGGACAACTGCCATTCGATGAAATTGAGTGAGTGCATGGCTTCGTTTGAGAGGGTCTTGGGCTCCCATGGATGCTTGACTTGAAGTAACGCATACAATGGAGACATGACTTCTGGTGGGATAAGGACGACATTTCGCAACCATTGTAAGGATCCCACTAACTGTTGTACGTCATGCAGCGTCTGGAGGTCGTGGCGAATCTTGACTGTTGGGGGTGTCACATAGGAGCCGGTGATTTTTATTCCTAGGAGCGCTGACAGAGGGACCTTTCTTTATTTTTGCTTCTGCTAGTTCAAAGCCGTTGGTCTTTAGGACCTTGGAGATGGCTGACACAAGATTGTCTACACGGTCTGGCATCGGTGCTGCAGCAAGGATGTCATCCATGTACTGAATGATAGTGGCTTCTGGGTTCGTGGATCGAATGGGCGCTAGGGCTTGGCTCACAATGAGCTGGCATATGGTTGGAGAGTTGATCATTCCTTGAGGAAGGACTGTCCAGTGGAAGCGCAGATTGGGCTGTTGACCATTAGGGAACACGACAGAAAAGGCAAATCGCTCTTTGTCCTGGTCATGCAGGGGAATGGAAAAGAAGCAGTCTCTAATATCAAGTACTGCACACGGTTGATCTATCGGGACAAAAGAGTTGGCAGGTAGCCGTATCTGTACAGGACCCATAGGTTGAATTTTTCTGTTGACAGCACGTAGGTCGTGGAGTAAACGAAAGCCTTCACATCTTCGTTTAGGTATTATGAACACTTGGTGTGTTCCATGGAGAGGAGGTGGATGGTTCGATATGTCCTCTTTCTAATTCTCGTTGGAGCAATTGCAAAAGGATTGACATTTGAGGCTCAGGGATGGGCCACTGCTCGACCCACACCGGGTCGGATGATTTCCAAGTTAACTGGATTGGAGGTGGTGGGTATGCGGCAGTGACCCTCAGGGTAAATTTGTCACCCTGACTCTTAATTGGGATAGAGCATCTCATCCTAACAGAGGTGGGACGTTTGATAGGACATAGACATGAAGGCTTACAGTCTTTTCAGACCCTTCCTCAGTATGCAAGGTTATTGCTATGAATTCTACGCTTCTTTTGGCGACTGAAACTCCTCCGACTCCACCTACGGTTGGGGCTTCTTCTACCTCCCAGCTTGGAGGCCAATATGTTTGTGGGATAACAGTCACATCGGCACCCGTGTCTATCAGGAAAGGAATACTGATTGTGAGGCGGTTCGATGGGTTTTTCCAGGAGCCAGTCGTGGAGTGACGAGTAAGCTGTTGGCAGATTCCCCATACTACTGGGGGGCTGTTGCTATCCACTGCCAGGGCCACCCAAGGGTTCCTTTCCCTGCACTGCTCTGTTGTCCCGTGGGCATGGCTGATCCTTGTGCAATGGGCATTGGTTGAGCCATAAAGTTGGTTGCATCTTGTGGAGGCATTGGGTTCGGAAGGTGTTCTCCCCATTTGGGGTTCCCATAAGTGGGCTGCCGAATATCCCAACTGGGAGAGGGCCTCGCACAGCCCATTGGTCCCCTCCCCTGCCTGTTTCCCTGCTTCTTAGGTCTACATTCTCTAGCAATGTGTCCTTTTTTGCCACAGACCCAACACGGTCCTCTGGGTTTGCCTTGGGGTAATGGGCCAGAAGTTGGCTGGTTGCGGTTGTGTTGGCTCTGAACAGCCATGACCTCTGCGACTGCAGCGTGGACTGAACCTAGGTGTTCCTCCCTCGCCACATGTTTAATCATTGCCGCGATACTCGAGTCAGGCGGCAGTGAGCACAAAATTTCTTTGGTGGCTAGATTGCATTGCTGGTGCAGACAGTCGGCGACGATTGGGCCTTTGGCCTCTGCCGTCAGGTTGGAAGCGTCTACGGCAGCTTGGAGCCGGTCTACAAATTGAGTAAAACTTTCGCTCTCTTTCTGACTCGTTGTAGACCATGGGGCAGGTTTGGCAACTACTCTGCAGACAGTACGAATGTCTTCTCGGGCCGCACGAGTTGTGGCTGCGACCTCTGGGGCTCTCAAGTTTTGTGCTTGAGCTTGAGGTGTGATCATTGTCAGAACTTTGCCTGTCAGTCGTTGTAAGCTGGACCCCTGTAGCGGGTGGTTGTCCCTAGCTATTTTTGCTAGCTCTTCTGCGCAATTGTCTAAATACTCCCACTCTTGTCTAAATACTATTATTCCCGTGCCATCAAAAATCATTCTGCATGTTTGTTTGATATCAAATGGCAACATGTCGCTGTTTCCAAAGACACCATCAATTAAAGTAGAAACCATACCAGAATTTATTCCTCTTTCAGAAATGGCTTTAACAATTGCTTGCACGTCGTTGGGGTTAACTGGGAAATAGGTCTTTTGACCATTCACTTCTCTTACAGGAAATGCTAGCACTGTGGGAGACGCCCATTCAGCACATGCCATTTGGATCTCCTTCCAGTCCGTGAGCGGCATGGATTCTCGTGGGAATGATTCCACAGATCTTTTAGGCTTACCAAAGTTTATTTGCAGGTTTTCAAAGTCTGAGTCTGAGTCAGAGCTTGAGCTAGATGCATGTTTGAGTGTGTGCCGCTCTATCTCCCGCACGCACTGTCGGTGGCCCCAGTCCCCTTCCGAATCAGAGGTGGAAGTGGAGTGGCAGTGGGCTTCCGGGCTGCCGGGTTGCGATGCTTTTTGGTGGGACTCTGCCCTCTCCCTTTCCCAGGGGCGGGTTTCTCCCCTCCTTTTTTCCGCCTTCCTTCCAGCAGGTTCTTCTCCTTACAAGGGGATATTCTAGGGCATGCTCTCTGATTGGACTATGGGCTCTCCTCCCCTTTACCATCTGCGCTATCCTCCCACTTCCCCTTAGACTCCCAATGGTGTATGCCTGTGCGTGTTAGGCACCCTTCGCTCCGCCCCTTGCTCCTCTCCCCGGCGCCATTTCACGGCGCTTATGGTGGGGGCCTTTCCCCAGCGTCTCTAGGGCCTGCGGTGTCAAGCGCGCCCCGCGGCTCCGCGGCATCAGTACCCCCCGGCGGCAGATTATGTTCTATTGCCAAACCAGGGTTAGGGCTGGGAGGTTGGGACAGTGACTTGGGGCGGCTGTCATCATTGGATGGCCAGTTAGAATTAGTGGGGCAGTCAGTAAATGTGGTCTGAGTAGCTGCTCCAACCCCCACCTGTGGTGTAACCTTTAGACAGCATTGAGCCGCCTTCCAAGTTTCCTGCTCTTGGAGTGCTTTTCACAGTGCTTGCATAACCCTCGCCCAGCTCTTAAGGCACTTGCTGGATCTGAAGCACAACACGTCATATGTGAGCGCTTCAGTGAACCTGTCCCAACATTCTGAGTGAAGAATGTCTATGGGACAATCAATGATACTTAATTCTATTAATCTGGCAACCGCGCATTCGAAGTCTTCTGCTTTGCAATCAATCTCCCTCTGCTTATGCAGCTGTGAAACTACCTTGCCGAGCAACTGCATCCTGGCGGTATGAAAGCGTCCTCCCCGCCACAGTCGGTCCTGCCGCTCTGGCCGTCTTTCAGCGTCTGGTGAGTCTCCCGATATCCCGGCTGCTCGTACCCGTGTGCTGGGGAGCGGTCCCGGGTTTCGGCACCACTATATTGCCTTGGATGAGGCGAGGCAACCCGGTTCGTGAAAGACACGATGGCAAATGTACAGGCCTGTCGGGCTAATCACATGCAAACACCAATGAGGTGGCCGGCAAAAAGCGTTTATTTCCGGTATGCGCGGCTTTACAGAGCCGTGTTATGTTTGCGTCATTACCGTGTTGCTATGGGTTAGCGAACTTGGAGAAAAGGGGGCCCTACCTTCCCGTACATCGTGAGATCTTCCGGTCGGTTTTTCCTTATCTAATCACATCAGTGCACATGCAGGGGGAGCTCTGGGCTGGGGGTTTCAAGGCAGAGTGAGAGGTGGGATCGTCAGGGCTGCCAGTCCAGGTGGCCCCAGGTCCCTGGTGCCTCCCAGGCAGAGGTGCTGAGTTCCCTTTCTGCCAGCAGGCCATGTCTCCAACACTTGCTCTTGTCCTGGCCCTGTTAGCCACCCCCACTGTGCTGAATGGGAATTTCGAATTTGAGAAGGATGAAGTAAAACAGATGCAGGAGCGTGAGGAATATGTGCATCAGAAGATGACTCGGCTCCTGGAGGAGATTGTGGGGAGCAGTGGCCCCATGGAAATGCTGCTGCTTTCTGCCTGGCCACATCAGCGTCTGCTTTGGGCCACTGCAGCAGTGCTGCTTGTGGTTCTGTTGGCTATGGGCTGCTGGCTGGTGAGGGGAAGAAAGTGTGGCTGTGGCAGCTGCAGGGAGGTGAAGGGTTTCAAGAAATACGTGATGGTTGTGAGCAAGAAGTGCAGCAGTGAGGAGAAGGTCAGTGGTCATGAGGAGGAGGTCAAGGGTGCAGAGAGTGATGGCAGCCCTTTGGCTGTGCCCACCCATCCAGGATGGGCACATCCAGGATAAGGCTGGAGCCGCTGTCAGCGCCCTGATCTAGTTGAGAATGTCTCCACAGCTCATGGCTGCAGGGTCACACTGGACGGCCTTGAAAGGTGATTGCCAAGCCCAACCCTTTTGGGATTCTGTGCTTCTCCAGCAGGACCTGCCCAGCACGAAGGGTCTGAAGGATCTGGTGGATGAGCTCCTCGGTGTCTGCCGAGTGCTGTCCCGAAACAATTTCATGCCGGAGTTGCACCTGGTTGCCGGGACGTACAGCAGCTGTGAAGTCTGCAGCGTCCAGGAGAACAGCAGCACCTACCGCCCTCTGGTCATCCTGCGGCCACCCCCCCGCCACTCCTTCATCCCGGAGAGCACAGAGCATCCGCCAGCCGGGCGCGTCCGTGTGGCGCTGGAGTGCCTGTGCTGCGGGGAGCGGCTGCTGGGGCCGACGTGCTTTCTCCACGCCTGTGGTGGCCAGCTGCCCAGGGATCAGGAGTGGTACCTGCTGGACAGCCTCTGCACGGGCTCGTACCTGGACGCCCAGAAAGTCACCCGCTGGGTCCAGATGTTGGTGCTATCGGCCTGGTGGCTTTTGCCCCAGTCGCGCCAGTGCCGGCTGACGGCGCTGCCCTCCGGCAAGGGCTGCAGCTTCCAGCTGAGCGGCACCTCAGGCCTGCGCTGCAGCATCCAGATGGCTCTGGCCCTGGAGCAAGGCAGCTCAGGTGCCTACCTGAGCCTGGAGTAGGCAGCAGCCAGCCGGCTCTGCCAGCAGCACCGTGCGGGCCAGAGAGCTGCCGCCTCTCAGACTCACTGGCACCATGCCACTTGTTATAAATCTGTATTGTGATAATTGGTTTTCGCAACTATTAGGATGAATATTATATGTTAAATACTTTTTGGCTACGTATGTACTTTTTTTTCTTGCTAACAAGTTTTAAGCTTAAAGGAATCTCCTAAGTACAAAGCAAGGAAACCCCAGAGGGTTAAAGACAGTGGGGCCCAAGCTGTTATCAGTGGAAGAACAGTAGAGGCCAAGCTGTTATCAACAGCCAGGACCAGGCCTGTGGCAGCAGTAGAAGGATGTGCTGTGAAACCCAGCTGTCACCAGGGCAGGATGAGGGGCCCAGGCTGTTATCAACACTGACCATTTGCAGAAGAAAGGAAACCAAACTCAAAATAATGCTCATCAGCAAGAATAATGATGACCAGCAGAAATAGTGCTGAACAGCAAAAATAAAAACCATACAGAGCGTGTTCTATATAAGCGGAACCAGGGAGGGGACATGCTAAGTACTTCTTGAAAAAGTTTGAATATGCATTAAACCCTCACAGCAGGAGGGGATAAAAAGAGTGTTCCCAGGATACCAGGTGTGTTCCTGGCAACACTCCAGGGCACCCGGCCATTTTTAACCCTTTGCTTTATTCCCTTTGTCTCCTAATTGTCTTTTTGTTTGTATTAAACTTTTTATAATTTATTGTAGTTTTTCACACAGTGCTGCTGAGGTGACAGCCTTGTCACCAACAAGGACTTGAGGAAGGTGAAGTCAACCATTCCTCAGGGGACATGATTTTATGTTCTCTTAGAATTCTTTTGTTCCTTTTTTATGAAAGCTGGAGAATGGATCCTGGTTGTCTTAAGTGTAAAACCTTCCAAGGCAGAGAGCTGGGAAGGTGAACAGGATGTCAAATATGTCTAGATGTTTTTGGTTAGAAAAAAAGAAGGCATCCATAGAAGGTTCTCCTACACTGTCTTTTATTCTTTCAAAATAAATAAAATGCGATCCTTTGAGTAATATTGGGTCTATGTTCAAGTCACTTGTGATAAGAATAGAAAGACAAACCATTGGTATAAGAAGACACAAATGTTAGTAAATTGTCAATGCAATAAGTTTGGACGGCAACTAAAAAGTTGTTAGGTATCCCACAGCTCCATCTCATGTGGAGACAGGTTCCTGTGAGAGATGAAATAACATTATGCTACAGCCCAAAAAGCTTCTAGATTTTGTGTAAGAAGATCCTTAATTGTGTTTCCTACTTTTTATATCTATGGTTTCGAGTTGTTTCGTTTAATTTTTTTTTTTTGCCTGATGTGAGAAGAAAGGGATTGGATTTAGAAGAAGAAGGATCATTTGCGCAGGAAAGAATGACAATGGCACTGCTGGTCGCCTTGAAAGGGCGGGCCCTGGTGGTGGGGTTGGCTTTAATGAGATGGTCGAATCTCACAGGAAGACAGCCCAGCTCTCCCCCAGAGGGATATTTCAGTCTTATCACAGTTAAAGAATGATGTTCAAAATTTTCCCTTCAAGCACTAAAGTAATAAGAGCAAAATACCTTGAAAAATTTCATTAACCTTTATCATTAATGAAAAGTTTTCCACATTTCCCTTGTAAGAAATGCTTGTCCATGGAGCTCCATGGAGAGTAGAATTTGTGAATGTATCTCTTACTGGTTGATAATTACGAGAATTTTAAAGGGAGATGAGTGTCCCACTAGAGCACCACAAGGGGCTAGCAGAACAATTGGATCAATTTTTAGGCCCAAATATCTACACTTGGGAGGAAGTGCAATTGGGGAACTTTCTTTAGTTTAGAGGCAAGGTCGATGATATGAATTGCAGAAATGACAATTTAGGAAAGATAAAATCCTCCCAATCTTCAAGGGGGAGATACCCAAGGAAACAGAAATTCCCAATACTGGGGCCTAGCTAGGATGATAATACTATTGATGGGAGGAATACTATGTCAGCCTCTAGAAGGTTCGTGATTAAGGGAATTCTGCAGGAAGGGACAGAATTTTGAAAAGGCCTTGCAGAATTAACAGCAAGGGGATGAGCCAACCACTGCCTGCTTACAGAGGCTCAGATGGAATATGCAGCATTTCTCAGGAACCGGAGTTCTTGAAAGTGATGCAGGTTGAGAATGACTAAAAGGAGGTTTTGTCACCAAAGGCAGACATAACGAAGAAATTGGAAAAAATAGAGGACTGGAGTGGTAAAGAATTGAGTGAATTATTGAGGGAAGCTCAGAAGGTTTATGTTGGGAGTGATGATGAAAAGCAGAAAAGTAGAACTAAGTTAGTGGTGGCCACTGTAGATGAAGTAATAAAGCAGCAACCAGGAAATGGGGTTGGGAGAGGAAGAGGAGTAGCACAGAGAAGCCTTCAGCCTCATGTTAGGAGAGCCCAGGGACAAGGATGGGGGATGAGCACTCGGCAGACAGGTCCCAGCAACTGCTTCTACTGTGGAACACTGTGGGACACTTCAGAAGAGAATGCCCAGCATTGCAGGGGAGGTTAAAACCTTCCAGATGCTGCACTGGTCTTGTTGCTTTCCCCAAGTTTTCAAGGGTGTTCTCCTTCAATTAATTTCATGTTTAGCAGAGGCAGTGAGGCTGCTTGTGAAACTTTGGCTAAGTGCTGCAGCCTGTGAATAAGGGAGTGCTTTAGCCACTTGAGCTGGGTTTCTTGTAGGGTTTTTAGCAGGCTTCTTCTTCTCTACCCAGAGCAATAAATGAACCTTACCAGCCTCGCTGAGAATGTTCTCTGTGTTTCCTCCAGTGATTCTAATGTTCTGCCATCCACCCAGCTTCTCAGCATGAGCCCACATTGGTGTGGACTGGATCTTTTTTTCACCAGAGCTGGCAATGTTTTGCTGTTCCTTTGCTTTAGTTTACAAGGCAAGGCATAGTTATACACTTCCTTTACTATGGTAAATGTCATGGACTTCTACCATTTTTCTCTTCAGCTTGGAGTAACCTAATAAATTTAGCAAGTTCTGATTGGTCTTGGCTTACTTTTCTCCACCATGGTTTCCCCCTCTCAACCTTTTGCAATCCTGTTGTGTTGCCTGTGTAGTTCAACAAGAAACTTCCCTTAGTGAGGGGATGTCCAATGCCAGAGATTGCCCAGAGAATCCAGTGGATTCCTGCCTGGAGCAGAGCTGGTGCATGGAGTGCTGATACCTCTTCTGGCTGTGAAAACTTCACTGAGAAGTTGTGTGTGCAGAGCTAGAATTGTTTTTTCAATGTTTACATTCCTTTTCATGTTCTGAAAATGAAATTTATCCACTCACTAGCCTCTCTAAGAAACAATTCCTGCAACACTGGTGACTCATAATTAGTATTAACTCAATGACTAATATTAGGTTAATTGCAAACACAGCTTGGCAATGCCAGTGAACCTCCTCTTTTGTTTTCCTTCATTTTAAATTAAGGAAATTGCAGGACCCCAAATTGTGCTCCAGTTTAGGCTCATTTTTTTCAATGTATTTGATAAAAAATTCAGATCTCAGCAGTGTCTTTTCACTTAAATTTTGCATTAATGTAATGTCTTCTACCATGTCCAAGAGGCATTTGTTGAGACTGATGTTTCTTGTGTCTGTTATAAATGCCAAGAAAATGCAGTGTTTGGTGTTCTGACACAGCTCTCTCTATTCATGATGTGGGACAGCACGAGTGCTGATGAGCAGGAGTTCCTGCTGATGAAGGGACAGGGATGAGGATGCAGCAGGCACAGTGCCAAGCTGAGAGAGGGGTGATCTCTGACAGTGGCACTGAAGGTGAAGAGTTTCCAGGCAGGACAGAAAACTGCTCTTTGTTTTATCTCTTCTTTCAGTGCCGCTAAGAATTTATCCTGGAGCAGGCTGGGAACACAGGAGCATGGAGCCCTTTCTAGGGCTGTGTTGGCTGAGGGGGCAGAGGGAGCCCAGCAGGGATCAGGCACAAAGCAGCAGTGAACTGAGCCCCTGTGGTGGCAGCAAGCAGCTCTGGGCTCTGGTCACTGCTCGTGGCATTTTCTGCTGGACCATCTCTCAGAGGTCTTGTGTTGTGCTCTGTGTTTGTAAGCACCTGCCCTCTTGGTGTGGGTTGTCTTCTGCACCTTGGTTTCTCCAACTTTTTCCAGCCTGTCAGCAGCAGCCCCTGTGTGGAAGCAGCTAGAAAACATGAGCAGCAAGTGACAGAACGAGAGGACACAGTCTTAAGCTCTTTTTCTTAAGGGAAATAAGTTGGATATTAGGAAAAAAGTTTTTTACAGAAAGGGTAATAAAGTACTGAAATGATCTGACCAGGGAGGTGGTGGTGTCACCATGTCTGGATGTGTTTAAAACCGACTGGATATAGTATTCTGTTCTGTGGTTTAATTGAGGTGTTAGGGCGTGGGTTGGACTCGATGATCTTGAAGGTCTCCTCCAGCCTAGTGATTCTGTGTGATATAAAAGAAAGTACTTAATTATTTTAATATAATGTGTTATATAAATATATAATATATTGTTTATTATGTCACATGTAATATATGATAGAAAAATTAAATATACAAAGCATATATTGTAATGCATATTTCAATTCAACAAGAAGCCTAAACCCATCTTCCAAACCTGACTTTTGTATTTTATCTGTTGTATACAATTATCTATGTTGAATATACCTATTATATAAAATGGTTATAAAGTTACTTAATATATGTAAACCATTTATTATATTGCTATTACATAATAGTATAAAAAGCTCAGATTTCCCCAGAGAGGGGTTTAGAGACGAACATGTAACTGCAATTTGGGGGCTGAAAGATTTGGTCTCGTGCAGCCTCATGTTTCTCAAGAGATGTTGGCTCCAAAACCATCTCTGCAGAAGGGGAGTGACAAATGTGAATGAACCCCAGAACTTTGCCAAAAAATCTGGGACCTCAGAAGGAAGTCAAACCAAGCAGCCATCAAGCCCAGATTTTTATTGGTGGTACCACTAGATGGTATCCATTCTCTAGCTTTTCCCATTTTTTTGTTTTAATTTCTTTTTCCCTTTTTTTTCCCTGTCAGATGCTTTGTCAACCTGCACTTGCACAAAAATGTTTATACTGAGTAAACCTAAACAGGTACTTCGGGAGTGCGAGCAAGTCAATAATTTATTATTTTTTAGTAGGAATTTTTTCTTTTTTTTTTTTTTTGCATTTGTTAGACTTCTTCCTCATGACAATTCACACAAGAGGAGTCAGATGAGCACATCCACCGCCTCTATTTCACCTTCTTGGAGCAGAGATCACCAGCCAGGAAGAGAAATGTTGTGTTTTTAGTCAGCCAATTGAGTGTTTGAAGAGTTATCACTCAGCTGGTGATTATACTCCCTAGTTTGTGCTTTTTTGGCTGATCGAGCAACAGGTGGAATCTGTTTACTTTTACATTCTTTAAGGGGAGATGCTGTTTGAAATTAACTGCAAATTGCATTAATGCTTTCAGCTTCTCGGGCTTTAATGATTTCACTTGGAAAGCAGCTCTTTAAAGTGCCTCACCACGCAAGCAGCACAAGGAAAACCTCTGTGTTTCTCAGAGATTACAGAACTCTGTTTCCATTCCCAGAGTGTTTCTGCAGAGCACTTGCCCACAAAATCAGAGTGCACATTTTCTGCACAATGCTCACCCAAGCTTCAGTAGCTCTTTTATCCTCTTGTGGCTGTATTTTTGATCTTTCTCTTCCCCATGCCAGGAGTGATGGAGGAGTGATTTTTAACCTGTGCTTTGCTTTTCCTTCTTTAATGTGAAACCCTGCAATAGGACAATAATTTGCTTAAGAAATATATGTTCCTCATAACAGACACAGTGGAAGGAGTTAATCTTCCAGGTATTCTGGCAATGAAATACAGGTTTATTACATCTTCACTGCATTTTCCACTCTGTCACTCTCATCTGAGCTTTAGCAAGGGAAAAGAGAAAGTAATTTTGGTAGAAAACAATTGGTGCAGCACTGCTACAGCCCCCAAACCTGAGGACTGTACAGTCAACCACACTTCAATCTGCATAATTTTTTTTGCTTTCTTTCAAAAACAGTTGCTCAGTAGAAGCATTTTTTAAATTCTTGTGAGCCAGTGCCACAGCCTACACAGTATTTCTCTTGATCTCACTTGCCTACCCAACTGATTATTCCTTCCTGAATAATCAGCTTTTCCCAATGGATCCGTAAAACAGTTTATGAAGCAAAGATTACTTCTGGTCTTCTAGCATAACCAGGTGTATGGGAGGTGTGAAAGCATGCACAGATTTTGTTTTTACCTCTTGCTGATGGGAGAGAAAATGGGTATTAAAACCATTCTGAAGCCCACAGCTGGTCTCTACCCGGATTTCAAGACTGGTGGCTTCATGTGACTCAAAACCTTGGGTACAGAGAGACAAGCTCTAACCCAATTGTTCAAAACAGAACTGGTTTAATGAAACAAAAATAACAAACACAAAGCCATATGGAGCAACAGGAACAAACTGGGAGAGAAAGAGGGTCCAAGGAGGACCGATGTGAGCCAGAGCAGAGGCAGCAATCAATCCCTGGGTCTAGGGTCTGGTAAGAGTTTAAGTAAACTTGGATTAAGGGAGGAGTTGGGGGGGAGTTTAGGGAAAAGGTCCAATGGGGAAAGGCGGTTTCAGGAACATTAAAATTTTTATGGCAAACATAGCCGTTCATAATATAGAGAACAAAGGACTTTCTAGCTAAATTAACATACTTAAAACATGAAGAATTATGGGGGCAAAACTTGTTTTCCCTCACTTGGAAGAGTTTTCCCACAGCCTTAGGCCATTGTCATTCACTTTTTTATTGAGCTCAACCCCAACACCATTCATTTGCTGTATCAAAAGGTAGGTGTCAGTTAAAATGAAATTTTGTAAGTAACTTGTACCAGAAGAGGTTTTTCATGTTTCATGAAGACTACTATAAACTATCAGAAATACAGTTTTTTCTGTGAGGTGTCCAGGACATGTGCATCCATTATTAATCAGCTGAAATCCTCCCTTGGAATCCTTTGCAGGACATATATACCTCATCTTAGCCTGGCACCTACAGGAGGGAAAAATAAGTAAAAATTAAACAGAAACAAATTCTAAGGAGTTCTAACAAAATCTGGATTTCTCTGTGTTTGCATGCCTCACCTGATTTTCCACTGTCTAGTAAGATGCAGGCTGCACCTAGACCTTTTCCTGCAGCTGTATTACATATGGAAAATTTTCTTGGACTTTTGTTGGTTTTCTTCCCAGACACCTAAGAAGTGCGGCTACTTACTTTTGGAGGTAATATTTGTCACACTTGATTGCTCCCTCCAGCTTCATGAAATTTTAAGTACTCTGCATCTAGAAGACCTTCTTCTCTTGTCAAGTTGACTTGAAATTGGCTGTTACATCCTGAAAGTCATAAGGATGTAAAGTGACACACAACAAGACAGGCAGACACATGCAGCACATTGCAGTTTCTGCACTGGCTTCAGGATGAAATGCTGAGGTTAGGCAGCAATTAAAGAGAAAGTTACAAGTAAACCCCATTTTTTTTTAAATTTTGAGGTTAACTAAGACCCCAGCAGAAGAGAGAACTGCATGACTATGGTGACTTGGAGCTGGCTGCTGGGCAGGTGTAAACATTTCCTTGGTGTATGGGGCCAGGCTTTGGTGGATATGTAGCCCAGATGATGCAGAGTCAGATCTAATAAACTGCAGTTGGTTCAAGGCAAGGAACAGTCCTGCCAAAATTTTTTTCTTACAGGAAGAGAGGAACAAGAAGGAAGTTGGAAATTCCTTTTCTCCTGGATTGGACAGCTATGCCTACGTCTTTGTGTTAAACCACATCTGGTCTCCTTCTGTTTCTCTAAGCTCTGATTACCAGCATACCTCAGCATCTACAGAAATCATATTCGTGTGGACAGGTGAGGATTTTAAGCTCTGAATTCAATGCAAGGCACTTCAGAATCTAACTAAGCAACTTCTTGAGTACCTATGGAAATTACAGGATTTATGAAAAGGTGATACACAAGATTCTGCAATTTAGGATTAATTTTAGAGACCATTAGAAAAAATTAGACAACTCATCATTATTTAAAGTGGGATTTGAGGTAAGCTATACCTCAGAGTAACCAAATTATTCCCTTTGTTTGTAGGATCTAAATTCATTCATTTGGCATTAATCTGATCTGTGGATTGCAAGCTTCCATACAGTAAATTTGCATCAAACCCAGCAGAAAGAGCAAAAATTACAATATCTGTTACTGTTCAGAATCTTCTCTCCATTTTTTTTCCACCAGTAAGCTCTGGCTAAAGAAAATGGAATTACACACAAGACAAAGGAATTATGTAATTAATTGCTGATTCTTTTACCCATATTTGCTTTGTGTGAAAGTTTCTGACCTGCTCCAGAATTACAGGTTCCAGTGCATTTTATAGATTTCTGAAAGTTTTTGTTCAAAGCGAAAAGATCAAAGTGCCCAGAGGAAGTCCTTGACCACTTACTACTTGCATTTCTTGACGATAAATTATACTGCTGGGTGATCCAGGGCTTCCAACATGGAAACAATTTCTGTGTTGGGCTGCATAAGGGAGCTGAGTGCATGCCAGACACAAATAATCTGTACTTATCTGATGTGTTACTCCTCCAATGGATAACCTGACACAGCCCCAAAAAAATTAATAACATGGACCACACAGGCTTTAAAAAGTCAGTCTGTACTTGTGGCGGGTTTAAAACTGCCTAAAATCACCAGTGCACCCACTAGAATTATTTACCCATTTCCTGCTGTGAGGTAGGAGTTAGGAGGAAGGCAAAACAGGCTCAAAACTTAAAAGGTATAAAGAAAACTTTATTTTCAGAACTAAAAGAATAGTAAGAATCAGAATAAAACCTTCGGAACACTACTTCTCCCTTGCCCACAGCTTCACCTTTCTCACTGACAATGTAGAGAAAAAACCTGGGATTTGCAATCAGTTATCACCTCTGTTGTAGTCGTTCACCAGTTCTTGTTGGGAGAGGAGACTCTCTCACCATGCCAGGGAGACTTCTCCACAAGAAACCGTTCTCTTGTGGCTTCAATGTCACAGCAAATCTGCCACCAGGGAAAGGAAGTCTGTTTGCAGTGTGAAAGTCCCTCCCATGACTTGCAGCTTTCCCAAAGCTGCTTTCATAGACCAGACCAATTTTTGGGGTACTATTTTAAGGATGAGCTGTTCCAGCATAAAAACCCAAAAGTTCTCTTCTTTTATCTCTGGAAACAGAGGCCTTTATTTATTTATTTATTTATTTTTATATTATTTATTTATTCTTCTCTCCCTCTGGCAAAGTTTCTCATCTCTGTCTGTTCAAGCTTCTCATTGGATTACATCTTTTCAGCATCCACATGCTCCAGCACGGGGGACCTTTTCTCATGGGCTTCAGGTGAATGCTGCATTCCCCCCATGCTCTTCATGAATTACAGGGAAAAAACAAAGTCTGATATATCAAAAATATATCTTCAGCATTGCCTTAGAAAAAGAATTTCAGACCAAGACCAAGGCATCTCCTCAATCCCCTCCTAACTAGAATTTGACTCCTTCTTTACTGACCTCAGTGTCCCGTGTTGTTTTCCTTATATGTGTCTTCACCCTTTCCTTTCTCCTGGTTCGGGAGAGAACTGGTGTTCTCTCAAACTGGTGTTTCTTCATTTGTTCTCAACCTTCATTGACTGAAACAGTTTTTATAGAGTTCTGCAGCACTGAAAGGTTGATCTCCTCTAGGCTGTGCATCAGGATCGCTCACCATACCTCTCGCTGCTGGTCATGTAGTCTCTGCTGACACTGTGCTGGCTGCCAGCTCTACTCAGTACTTTTCTTCGTGCAGAGGAGAAAACAGGGAAGAAATTGAAAGCTGCTGCTGTTGTTTTTGTCCTTCTCTCCACAGCATGGATGGCTAAAAGTGGCTAAACAAACATGCTGAGGCTAAACATTCCGAGGCAGCCATGGCTGCGCGCCGTTGCCTCCATCGCACCGATTTTGCAGCTCTGCACTTGCTGCTCTGGATCAGGCTCCCAGCCCCTGGCTGCTTCTGGCCTTGGGACCACTCCTAGCACTGATAAAGCCTCTGGCATGGTTCGGTGGTCCTGCTGGAAAAAGGACCAGTGGGCTCTGCCGGGAAGGGGCCTGGCCCAACTGGGAAGGGGCCCCAGCCGCCTGCCAGGATGGGGCTCGGTGGGCTCCCTGGTGAGGGGCTCATCAGCTTTCTCACCACCCCTCAGGGACAGAAAATCTCAGCTGGGTGTCATGGGGCCAGCCCAGCCACACAGGCCATGTGGGGCCATTCTAACAGGTGCTCAGTTACGTCTTTAAAAGTCAAAAGCCAAGAGAGAGATTTCCCGGCTTGCCTGTCTTTAAAATGTCAATCTCTCAGAGGAAGATCTAGGTTTTAAAATGGTTTAATAGGTAGTCAATTCTCAGAGCTAGCCAGCTCTTGGTATTTGCTAGGCACAGAGGAGCTCTTAGCAGCTTCTCAGTAAAATCATTTCCATGAATGGCTTCTTTCCTTCTCACCAAATGTCAATTAATGCTAAACCGGTACTCTTCCTGCTTCTGAACAAAAGTGGGATCTCTCACCTCAGTATGTTTCAGCCCTGTACCAAAATGTTTTGCCTTGGCCATATTTGCCCTAAACATCTTGGGATTGTCACCTATGGGTCTCACTGAGAATATTCTCCCAGTGATCACTTAGGTTGTTCATTATTGGTGGAAAGGAATGTCTAATCTGACCACAGCCAGGATTAGAGGCCAAACAGCCTGGAAAAGGCACAGTTTGAAAAGATGCTTATGCCAGAACAATATCAGTTCCAAACTCCAGGAGTGGTGTATGACACAGCCTACATGAAAACCTGGACAAGATCTGATATGTGTAATCCAATACAAAAGAAGATTGAAAGGTGAATTGGACCAGTTTTGTGAAAGAGGACATAAGTTCTATTCCTGTTCTACTTTATTCAGAAATTGGTCAAGGTCTGATTTTATCTGATTTCTGTGCTGCTGCTACAACCCATACAACTGTATGTAAATCAGGTCTGCATTTTGTTTTCACCCATTTTTATACCTATTTACTCAAGTTTTCCTGAAACTTCAGCATCTTGTTGTTTTAGGCACTTTTGGCACCATTAGATTTTAATTTTTTTGTCAGGAAAAATAAAGCTCCCTGGAGTGCTTCATGAAGCCTGATGATCTAAGTGGTATTGTAATATACTGGTACCAAAAAGAACTTAGATTTAGTGTTTGATATGCCCTGGGCCATGGTGGCCTGCCTTGAACATGTGAGATAATCCCCCTTTCTCTTAATTCTCCTTCCATTTTCAAGTTTAGGTGTTTATGAACCTTGCAAATACGGTCTTATTAGTAGCTGTGACAGTTTAAAATAGAAAAAGAACCCAACAGAAACCCACAACAGAACAAGTCCACAACGTCTGCAAAAGGGGTGGTATCTTTCACTTGCCAGCTTCCATCACTGGAAGGAAATAAATGAATTTTCAGGCACAGAAATCTTTCACCTCCCATATGTAAGCAATATAAATTATACCATTTGTCAGCACTGAAGAGATCTAGATACGAAGTCTCACACAAAATCCCTCTTGAATACTTCTCCTGAATACCATAAAATGGTTGGAAAAATAGTTTTATTTGGAAATAGTGGACTTGACACGAAGGACCAGACCCTCAATAGGCCTTACCCTAACCCTTAACTTTTATTGCCAATAACTGGGTCCAGTATATTTACTCAGAGCTGCTTCATCAGGCCTTCCTGCACTGCTGGATGCACATGGATGTGTTTACATAACACTCTTCCAGTCTCTCCAAGGGAATATTCCAAATTAACTGCATAGACTTGTCCTAACAGAGTCCTTTAAAAACTCCTGGAAAGGTTTCCTGAAGAGGCACCACACAGTATTTTAGCCAGGCAGATTTTCATTCTGTTAGAGATGGTTTGTTTTTGGGTTTTTTGCAAAGTTTTTCATTTTCAGACTCTCAGTTGTTGAAATAACGTCTTTAAATGTCATATTTATAAGCTTGACTTTCATGGAGACAACAGAACTTCTCTGTGGATTAAACTTTCCATTTAAAGAACCACCACACTAGAAGAGAACCCCAAAAACCGAAGTAAACATCTTTGATCATTGTTACAATGCAAGAACAGAGGTGATAGAAGTTCTATGGGCTGTGTGCTGGTTCTTTGTGCATAGAAGGGAGGAGACAGCAAAAAGGAAACCAAAAGTCACCTTTTATTTTTTTTTGGGTCATATCTGCTGTATCACTTCCTGAGTATTTTGTGAGTATCCAGCTTAGCCTGTACTTCCAAAGAGCTGAAGTGTCTCAGTATCATAGGGTCGTGTAATTTTGTAATTTCTCCCTGTGGAGAGCTCACCCTTAATTCTCCCTAATGGGATTTGCCCTGCAGCAAGAGGTGGGCTTGTTTTGAAGGGATGAATTTCCTTCATTGCAACCCAAGAAGAACCTGAATTCATTTATTTATGCTTTCCCTGCTAAATTTCATGAAGCCACTTGTAGTACTCTCAAAATGCAATTCTGTGTGGGTGAATTTCTACACTTGTGTCCCATTAAGATGAATCATCATCACCAGGGATAAATGAAGCTCTGGGGGAGCACCATGGTTTTCTACCCATTTTGTTCTAACATATGATGGTGTCTCACTGAACAGCTGGGCTGATCAGGATGGTCTGTGCAGAACCTGAGCAAAAGGGCTCAAAATGCTCAGTTCTTGGATCTGTGTCCATAAAAGGGTGACTCACAACCAACTATTTTATCTCATTTTTGCTGTCACACCAGGTACTTTTTTTCATTTGGCATCACTCTTGACTGTCATTGCAGCAATTGTGCAGCAATTGTGACGGACTTCTGCTTCAAATTTAAGTCTGGTCAAGCCATGTCCCACCCTCCCTGGAATTCCTATGCCCTTAAAACTCTTAATAAAACTCTCTACTACTAAATTTCTTCTTGGCTTTCTTTCCAACGCTATTTTCTTCCTCATAACTTAAGGGCTCTCTGCTTTTCTTCAAAATCTATGGGCAACCATCAAGGAGAAAACTCCTATGTACAAAACTTAAACAATTTTTGCTGGAGAATTTCAGTGTTTCAGTTCTTATTTGCTTCTGGAGCTCTTCCTTTCTTTGTTCTCCTTTCAAACACTGACCCCTCACCAGCAGGAGTGAAGGTTCTTGCTCGTATCTTGGTGCTGCACTACTCCCTCTCTCAGCTCTGGGTGCTTCAAAGAGCTCAGTTACATCCCATCTTCCAAGCACTGCCACAAGAACAAACAGCCCCAGGGCCACAAAGGCCAAGGTGAGGTTTGTGCTCTGCTTCCCAGCCCTGGAAAGGCTTTTGATATTGATATTGCTGTAACTCTTTCAAAAGAAGGGGTGGAATTGGGAGTGGCTGCAGATCTCAGCCTGAGCCCAGCCCTCAGAGCTAGAAGATGATAACCTTGAGATTTTGGCTGTTTCTTCTATCTTCCTATTCAGAGATGTGTATTCTAGGAGTGTAGCTAGCCCTGGTGGCAGCCAGGAGGGCAGCATTTTTATGTGTTTCTCCAGCCAAGCTAACCTGCTTCAAAACTCCCTGCCTGGATGTCTGCTTCACATGTACACCCTAAATGTCCTCAGGACATGCTGAGCACTTACCACTGTTATATAAAATAAGGTTTTTTCACTGAGAGCAATGAAGAAAGAACATTTTCCACATGGTTTTTACTTCCTCACCTGAGGGACTTCTGCCATCTTCCCAGTGTGCACCCTTTCCTTTGTATCTACACTGCAAAATGAAGCCAGAATATATTGTCAGCTGCTCTCCAGTAAAGATAAAAGCTTATATGTGCTTTTATCCACTTTCTTTGCCACCTGAGGCAGCACTCAGAGTGCCTTGCAGCAGCTGCTCTGGTGCCACACTGCTTTTCCTGATGTTTTCTCTTTTAATTTAGGGTTATTTCTTTCATTTTATGTAGGGTTGGTGTCATGAGTAGAAATCTGGGGGAAAAAGGGGCAATATAAGTGTCAGGAGTAAGTGTGGTAAGAATTTATTGCCCTTTAACCATCCATGCACTCCTGTTGATGTTGGGATACATGGAGGCAGTGAGCTCTAAGACACAGCTGGTGGTGCTCTGGCTCCTGGGGGAAATAAAGAGAATTAATACGGAACTACACATCATTTTCCTACTGTTGGCATTCCTAAAGCCACAAGGGTGAATTTAGGCTCCTCTGCAGTCTAGAGGCATTGCTTCAAGCTCACAAGAGAGCCCTGGTGTTTACTTCACATCCAGAAGGGCAGCTCCCAGCATGAAATGCTCTATTTCACTCCCAAAATTCACAACATTCAGGGTCTAACACTGTGCATTGGTGGAACCCAGATCAACAGGTTGGGACTGTGCAGCATAGGAAGGTGGAGGACAGCAAAATTCCAGCTCTGCTCAGAAGGAAAGGCACAGTTCTGTTGAAGGAAGAGAGGTCAGGCTTTGTTTCCTGATAGCACAAAAAACAGAGAGGTGTGGGACCAGAGTTACTCTGAAGAGCAGTCTGTCAAATCTCCACACTGGACCAAATTGTTTTACAAAAAGAAGACTTTAATTTTCAAAGCAATCTAACATCTTGCACTCATTTCCAGTTCCCTCACTTCCAAATAAATCAAATGATTGACAGAGATGCTAAATCCTGACCCCAGCACAGAAAAGGAGCAAGAAAAGCAAGGTTTGTTCTTTCTTCTGATATCCAAAGCAGGCTGCTTATATCCCACCAACTGCAGCTCAGTTTAGAAAGCTCTGGAAAACTCAGTCTTGCACAAAACACAAAACAGAGCCTCAAGTGTTATTTCTTACAATGGTAAAATTCAGTTTCTAGGCTTTTTTTTTTTTTTTTTCCTTTTCTTTTTGGATTTGTTTATTTTCATAGCATTCCTTGCATGGCACTTGCATAGCACTGTTTCAGAAATAGTCATAAATTGTCATGCCCCAAAACCATGCCTGTGGCTGATTCCAGCCACAGAACATGAAAGCCCACTTCTCCAAGTGCTGTGATTTCTCAGGAATGCTGCCCTTGTACTGGTCAATGATGGCTGTAGGGGGGAAAAAAAATAAAGACAAATTATAACCCAGAAAGACGCAAGCCTGGAAAAGCTTTCATTCTTTCAAGCAAACAAATTATTTCCTTCCAAGATGTTGACTTGTGTTGATTGCAACAGCCACCCAGACCATCCTCACATATTTTTTGAACAAATTATACTTGGTAATGATGAAGAAGTTGTAATAAAAAAAATAAAAAATTAAAAAAAGTGATAAAATTTACTCCCCTGGGATACAGTGCTAATTATTTCTGCTCATATGGATATGGCAAAATTACACTTAATGTTAAAAATACTCTTTGAATAAAAGACATGGTTATAGCTAAAAAAGCTTAATGTAGCAGGAAGGAAACATGAGTGCATTGGCTTGTGTGAGAACATCATCTATCACAGGACTTACAGCTTAGCCAAGATATTTGTGCCAACTATTCTGCTGCTTTATAATTAACAAAGGAAGAAATAGATTGAGGGTTTGGCTCAGAGTTGTTATCTTTCATATGTTAACAATTTCAGGGATTCTTTACTTTTTTTTTTCTTCTTCTGCTGTTTAGGGAATGAAGAGAGAAGGGGTGCTAAAGCACAGTGATGTTTTCTGGACCAGCTCAGACCCCTGGAATCCATCCCAACAATATGAGTTTGCATCAGTGGGTGACTTTTTAAAAAGCACAGCCTTGACAGAATTTGGCAGGAGCAAAATGCATTCAGCAGAGAACTTCTGGAGCGTGTTGCCATTCCATCCTTGATGCCTGAGCCCCCCATCACAGTGAAATGCCAAATGATGGCAAGGTGTTCATGGCCACTAAGATTGGCTTATGGCATTTGGGAACATCGTGGACAAAAGCCCAACTTCGCACCTTCATGGTCAGTGAAGGAATTTCACATAAATTATGATTTTTTTAAAAAAAATTATTTTGTGAACACTAAAGAAAGGTGCATCTAAGTCCTTAGGGGCCAAGAAAATGTTCAGAGCATGCTTGTCTTTAAGCACAAATCACTTAAATTATTTTAAAATGACCATGTGATAATAATGATTTCATGAGGAGGAGACTAGATTTTCTATTTTTATAGACCAGAAATTTCAGGTCTGTATGCAAGGTAAAATCTTCACGAAGTTTGTTAGGAAAGTTGATCTAGGAAATACAGATCCCTCCATCAAATAAGTGTTCAGCTTGCTCAAATATAACACCCAAAAAAACCCACCTAACAGACAGAATATAATGAATAATAAGATACACAGAATGTTATTATCATCCTAACAAAAAAAAAATCCTTTAAGTTTTGTAACCATTTTCAAAGGAAAACAAAGGAAAAACAGGATTAGTTTTCTGGAGAGTTAACAAAGATATTATCCTTCATACATAAACTGAGAATAATTTTTTCACTGATGTAAGTCATCTGTTCTGTAAAACAATGAGATTATTAAAGATACAATTCTCCCTTTACCTGCATAAACTAGAATAGTCTCAAAATTCAAACCTTGTGCATCTCCCTGATCCTTGCTGTCTCACAGGCTCATGGATTTCTTGCCACAATGCTACCTGCATACCAAAAGAAAGAATTTCACAGTTTTCAGAGAAAGGGAAAAATCTTAATGAGGGTTTTTTACAGAAAAATAACTCTGATGTGAGCAGAGGGATGGAGCTGCAGATAAACAGGCCCTGCTTTCTTGGGCTGATTAACCCATATATAGCAATGGTAACAAACAACATTCTGTACAAAACTGACAGACCATCCTTTGCTGCACACTGCATGTCTTCTGGAAACACCCATAATATTATTCATGGAGACAAAACCCTGCATTTTTGGGGAAAAAATCCCCAAGACCCAAGCCCTAGGTGGAATATATATTCCTAAACAAACAGCCTAATATTTAAAGCTTTTGAACTTTTTATACCAGGTTATATTTACATTTATATTTATATTTATATTTATATTTATATTTATATTTATATTTATATATATTACTATATATATTATATTATGTATTATTATATTATATTATATTATATTATATTATATTATATTATATTATATTATATTATATTATATATTATAATATTATATGTAATGTAATATATTAAGATAAAATATTAATATATTATTAAATTATATATTATTATATTATTATCATATTATCTTCGCTTTTTATGATGTCCTGAGACTGGTCTGCCTTTTTAGGTCCATATAGTAGGAGAGAACAAAACTTGTAGTGTTAGTTTTTCAAGTTGTAGTCAATTGATTTCACCAGTTCTTAGGTGTTTGGGTTTGGGGGGGGTTTTTTGTTTCTTTGTGGGTTTCTTGGTGTTTTTTTCTCTCCTTGTTGTTGGCTTTTTGGTGTGGGGTGAGATTTCTTTGGAGGGGTATGGAAGTGGGCTGGTTATCACCTTCTCTCAAATTACCAGCAACTTCATTAACACTATTTTAAAATGTCACACAATGTTTATTTGCCTGGGGTGAAAGATGTTTTTTTTTTTCCTGACTGGGAAATGGAAACATCTGGGAATGGAAACATGCTCAAAATGCTGTCTCCCTGGAAAGTGCTGAAAGTTTCATATCTCAGAGAGCTGATAGTCTGATGCCCCTGAGCAGCTTTCTTTGTGTGCTCATGCTGCCTCTTGTCTTGAAGACAAAGGTTCTTAAGATCTTTGCATTTTAACACAGTCCATTCTGAATCAAATTGATAGCTGTTACAAGCTTGACAAATGGCTCCTCCTTCCCTTTTTCACTGTTCGTTTTTGTTTTCCTTTAACTTTAATTTTTCCTTTTTTTTCCTCTTCCTTTTCATTTTTCTTTTTCTTTTTCTTTTTCTTTTTCTTTTTCTTTTTCTTTTTCTTTTTCTTTTTCTTTTTCTTTTTCTTTTTCTTTTTTCTTTTTCTTTTTTCCTTTTCCTTTTCCTTTTCCTTTTCCTTTTCCTTTTCCTTTTCCTTTTCCTTTTCCTTTTCCTTTTCCTTTTCCTTTTCTTTCTTATTTTCCTTTTCCTTTTCCTTTTTTCCTTTTCCTTTTCCTTTTCCTTTTCCTTTTCCTTTTCCTTTTCCTTTTCCTTTTCCTTTTCCTTTTTTCCTTTCCCTTTCCCTTTCCCTTTCCCTTTTTCCTTTCCATTTTCCCTTTTTCCTTTCCATTTTCCTTTTCCCTTTTTCCTTTCCATTTTCCCTTTCCCTTTCCCTTTCCCTTTCCCTTTCCCTTTCCCTTTCCCTTTCCCTTTCCCTTTCCCTTTCCCTTTCCCTTTCCCTTTCCCTTTCCCCTTTCCCCTTTCCCCTTTTTCCTTTCCATTTTCCTTTTTTCCTTTTCCTTTCCCTTTCCCTTTTTTCCTTTTCCTTTTCCTTTCCCTTTTTTCCCTGCCTTAGTGGGAGTGAATACACAGTGATGTGGAGACCAGTGTACTTTTTTATCCTCTCTTCACTGGCAGGCCACTCCACCCCTTCAAAGATGTCTGGACCATAAAAAAAAAAAAAAGGTAAAATCATGAAATCTAGGATAGGTTAAATGTTAAAACCATTTTGCTTGGATGCAGCTATGCTATCACTCAGGAGCAAGTGCAAAAAAAGGTGTTTTGTAACAGGTCCCCCTAGGTCATGGTGGCTGTTAATGAGGTAGTATTTGATCTGGTTCATCTCTGACTTTCAGGCACACCCAAGACATTGCTCTCTCGTATTTTCAAATTTTAAAAATAATTTAAACATTCCTGAAATAAGCTGGGGAATGTTTAAATATAGAACTAATGCATCAACAACTTCTGTGGCTGTTTTCGCACAGTAAGAAAAAAATAGAGTTTGAAAGAATTTTTTATTTTGGATTTTTTATTTTGACATGTGAACACTGACTCCATTTATTTTTCTAGTCCTTTCTGTCCTTTTCTCTGCTGATAGTGTACCACTGTGCTCACAGTGGGCAATGTTTTCATCACGTTTGGGTGGATAGAGAAATCAAGATGCCTTGTTCATTGCCTGTGCAAAATGATGGATATATGTGATTAAATTCTGTGTTAGAAAGAATTCTGACCACCCACAAAGACCTTTTATTTAAAATAACATTGGAGGAAAATTGGTAAACTTACACTACTGTCTAGTAAACCCTTGTTAAAAAATACAAAGATTTTTCTACTTTTCACATAGATTGGTTTCACTGACATTTGTGTTGATGTGCATGAATTCAATTTTGTTTCCTATTGTAGTTATTCCTGGTAAAAGGCAAAAAAACCCTGTGTTGTTTTCTGCCTGTTGTGCATAATTTTCTGTGGCAATGGATACCTGGCATTTGAGGTCTAGTTCAGACATGGCTGTGGTTAAATTTCTGTCCACTATTTAAATATTTTTGAATACAGGCTTTATTTGAAGTGCTTCAATTAGTCTTTGTACATATTTTTATCAGTTAAATAGGTTCTGAAAATCAGTTTATTAAACAACATTAAAAGAGGAGACATATACATTAAAAAAAAAAAAAAAAGGAGGAAAAGTACAAAGGTTGTACAAAAGTACAAAACTTGCAAGTTTTGCAAAATGTAATTCAGAGCCCTGGTTTCATTATGTGATAACATTTTATCATGTTTACTCTTCTGATTTGCTCTACAAAATTTGGCTTCAGTCAAAACATGGATATAATGTAAAATGAAAAAACATGGGATTAGCAGTTGGGAATCTTAAGTTAAAACAAAAAACCAAAAAAACCAGGCAAATTTGAAAACACCAGTGCACAGAGCACAAGGAAATCTCAGTTAAATGGATGAGAGCCACAAAATTTTGTGTATCTTGCTTGTGTCTTCTGCTCAAGACCACATTGTGGCTCTGTATTCATGGTTCTGCTGTATAGATTTATGTCAGATTGCACTTACATGCAATATCTGCCCTGATTTATGCTCATGACATTACTTGGGAGTAATCTTGCTTGTATCACTGATTGTTCCAATGATAATTTGAATTATTGCAGAGAGATAAAGATATCCCTGAAGATAATTTCATTCCAGCTGGGTCTGTAAGGAGCAACTCACAGGTTTTGGGAATTGTATAAGAGAAATAAAGTAATTCACATATGCCTCACACTGATTAAGAGCCTGGCTTTTGGGTTATGCAGGAATTTGGCCTATTTCATTACCTTGCATAGCATAACAATTACAGATTTATAACAATAATGTTGACAAAAATGCACTTCAACCTTTCAAAATATTTTTTGTAGCATAAAATCTGTGGACAAATCATAGCTGATCATGAGAATAAAACCATTATCTAGACTTTAAGGGGAAGATCCATCTTTTTGACTACAGAGCCAGGAATGACTGCACTAAAATTCCACAGCTGTGTTATCAATCCACCCTTCCAAGATACAAAACTTGTGCTGACATTGCAGTCCTGAGTGGATTGCCAGGGACAGTTTGATGTCCCTCTTGAGGAAATGATACCTGTGACGTCCCTATGTGAAAAAAAGGCAGGAAAAAACCCAGCAAAAAGGCAAATCTCCATCAGGGAACCAGAGACTGATCCTCAGAGGCCAGAGAATGACTGAATTGAATTATTTTACTGCTTTCTGTAGTATCAGAGAAGCTTGAAGGTGGCTACTTGGTACAAACAAAAGTCAGGATATTTGGGGAATCTTACAGTAGTTTAAAGAAGGTCTCTCCCCAGCTTTGTGCTCTGTCACAAAGTTCTTTGGTTCTTTGGCTCTCCCAGCACAGATAGCAGCTATACAAACCTTGAATTGGCTAGGAGTGATATCTACACACACTGAAAACAATATTTCTGTAGAATAACACTAGGTAGGCTGAGCAGCAGTCAAGGTTACGATCAGGAAGGTGTTTACTTGGTTTAACTGAACCTGCCAGACTTAAAAACCAATTTTCCCTCCATCAGTTTGACTACTTCTAATGGCTCTGTAAAACTACTGAGATTTTAACAGTCAGAAATATGAGAGGCTTCTGTCATTCATGTTGAGTTTCATCCAAAAGTTACCTGAGCTTCTGCATGGGGTAGTGGTGAATATATACATAGGTAAAATTCGCTCCACATTTTAAATGCAGGTATTTTTCTCTAAAACTTTGTCAGCATTACTTGCCACTTGTGCTTCTGGTAGTGTTTGGCTCCGTGTTCTGTGGACCTTGCTTTCACTTTGGCTGGAAAATGAGGCTTGTGGTTAAGATGGTTAAATTAAAAGACATGAAAACCCAGTTTACTTCCCACAATCACCGTGCACTGGCTTGGTGGATATCCAAGTTCCTCTAAAGTCATTTATCCCATGCTGTAGCCAGGGGATTCTTTATCTTCACCTGACAAAGGAAGGCTCTCTTTCATCTCCAAGGCCACTGCCTTTGCAGCACAAAATAACTGCAATTTCCTTTCCACCTTCTTCAGAGGGTTTTACTGATAGTGCATAAACCTGTGCCCTTGTACACCAGCGATGGTTTTAGAGGTTCACTCTTTGGCTGACCTGCAGAGAGGAGGAATCTGTGGCAGTCCTGCAAAGGGATCTCTTCACTCACAATCAATAGCCCATTAAATTTTTGATTCTGAGGTCCCCTGTTGAGTCATCAATGATGACTAGGGAAGGCAGCTATTTCACATTTGTTTTACAACTATTTTACCTGTGCACATCTTTTTCTTCCTGCCATCTCTTCATTTCAAGGGATATTTTTGGTTTCTCGCCTTGGGAACAAACACACCAATTCTTTACACATCTCCTAGAGTTGCTTTTTGGTTTTTTTTTTCTTTTAAGAAAATTTATTTTCTTTTTTAAAAGCATTGTTAAGGTCATGTCAGGCTTCTATCTTGTACTTTTTATTTCACAAAATACAATCTCTGGGCCATACAAAATGGTCTAAAAGCTTTCTGGTAGCTGGAAAATGGGAACATTCTGAGTGTTTTTTTCCAAAACCATTCTACTAATGGCACTGTTAGGTCTAGAAAATAATATCCATTTCTCTTTGCAAGCAATCTGTGCTTACATAAAAGCCTTCTTCACAGTTTTTTTCTCTTCTTTGTTGTTTTGTTATTTTTTTTGCCCCAGAAGAAAGCCAGAGCTTCTGGGTGTTTTACAGTAAGACCTCCTTGTACTCCTTGAGCAATGCAGCAGAGATTTATGATGAGTGTGAAGTACTCACCAAAAAGTATCCCAGGTTCACACTAAGAAATTTATTATCTTGAGATTTTAATGGCATAAAGTCTCTTTCTTTTGGAGATGATTGTAAAATGCTGAAAAAAAATATATTAACTCTGCGTCGAGAAAGACTGGGGTGGTAAATTTTTTTATTGCTTACATGTATGACAAATTCTACAGGAATAGATCTCTTCTTCCTCTTTCTCCCGTCAAGAGGTGAAACAAACAAACATGAATAGCAATTACCTCATCATCTGACATTTGAGGCTGGACACAGTTTCACAAGAGCAGACACCCCCTCTGCCAGACGGTGAGCTCAGTTGTATGAAACACGATGTATGAAACACACTTTCAGCAAGAGAAAAGGACAGAAAAAAAATCTGGCTACTTCACAGCCTTGGATGGCAGAGGGGAGGGGAAAGAAGGCAAATATGTACGCTGGCATGTTGGTGAAAAAAAGAAACAAATGGCAGACGAGGTTGACCCATTCCAAGCAGGCAAGGTGAGGCTGGAATCAATATTGGCATTGGCCAACCCAAACAGATCTTCCTCATGGAGCTGTGTTAGCTGAAGACTGGAAAAGCCAAAATGCACATGAACTCGTGGATGTACCAGTGTGCTGGAACCTGGTTTGTTGTGACACACTCCTGCATACCTGGAGGGGATATCCTTGGCCTTCCAACAGCAGGAAAAAGAGCTCCACAACATTTCCCTCCTCGTTTCCTGTGGTATTCGAAAATTTCCCTTCACTGTGATTTATTCTGTCACAAAATCACCCTAAAAGGCCTGTGTGGCTTCTGTTATTTGGTGGTGTTAGAACTGTGAGGAAAGAAAACAGCACCATCAGCCTTCAGCAGGGCATCAGAGAGGAAACAACAAGCAAATAGATTGTAAATGTGTTGTGAAATTATTTGAACACTCCAGTGATGCCAGGGTCAGTATCTCTACCACATTTCTGCTAGCACCAGTCTGAAGTGCAGCCTGACTTCTTCTGCTTCCAAACCCTCCTCACAGCTCAGGTGAGATGTACTTTGTGCTACAGGGACTTGGGCTGGCTGATGTTTAGATAAGAATTAGAAGCAATTTCAATAAGGCATTTATGAAGTACTTAGCCCTTCACGTGAAGAGAATAAACTGGGCTTTTTTTACGGGAGAGGGTGCAAAGATCACTGTAGTAATTCTTTCTCTCGCAGAAGTTTAGGTGTGAGTAACCCCAGAAAGTTTATTTGAATTTATTTTTCCTTAGAGTGAGCGTTCTTTCACACAGTGAGAGCCTTAGATGGGTGTTGCAACTCTTCTAGTCCCTTTCCAGCAGGATTAAGTGTTCTCTTCATACAAAACTCAGACTGGGGCCAGAAACAAAGAGAGGAACACCACCCCTGTGAGCTACCCATGATGCAGCATTTCTTCTCCTTGTGTTGTGATCTCAGAAATCTCCTTCAGGTACAGCAGGTCCCTCAATGATGATCTTTCTTCACGAGATGGATTTCACACCAGCTTCATCCACTGACCTTGTCAGCAGTGAAGAAAGCATCTCTGAAGCTAAAACTCATAAGTGATCTTGAGTTCAGCCAATGGGCAAAGATTTGGCTGTACATTGGTCATTGTTTTAAATTTGCTGTGGCCAAAAATTTGGCTGTACTTGGGGAAAAAACACTCTCTAGAATTTTCCATTTTCTTGTTCTGCAAACCATTTCCAGGAGCCTGGCCTAAAGCCTGGTGAAACTCACGGAGTTTTCCTGAGCAGGGGACGGATCACCCTGAGTTCAGGCAGGTTTCTGCCCTGGGCAGGGTGAATTTTAGGATCACTCTTCTCACCTCAGGCCTGTGCAGAGGGTTTAAGGATGGAATAAGCCCAAGGGGCAGTTCCTGACCAGCACCACTCCATGGAACACACTGATCCAACTTCTGGGAAGAAGAGGTTCTGCTGCTGTGACACATCTCACTCTGTCAGCCTGCTGAACTGGCCCTTCATCCCTGCTCAGCTCTGGGTGTTGCAATTGTGGCTGTCATTTGTTCTTTCAGATAATTAGCATTGGTTAACTTCAGGTCTAATGACCTTTCCCAATCTGTTGCAACCAGTAGTAGAAAACTCATTAAACCCTGTTGTCATTTTTACCACACACAGATTTATACACACACACACACACACACACACACACTGGTGTGCCTTCATGCAACAAAGCTTTCTGTTGCTATTTGAATTAATTAATCTTTTTGGTTTCCTTTTATTATCATGTAGGTAGAAGCTACCATATTATCTTCCCTCTTGTTTAATTCAACCCATGATTAAAACATGAAACTAAGGGCAGAATAATCTGTTCTGGCAATTGAAAGCCATGTTTGGCTTCCTTTCTTCTTTTGAAAATGGAGCAATGGTTTCAAGTAACTCTCAAAGGATGTCATCGTTTAGAGGGAGACATTTTTTCCATCAAAATATTTCATTTTTGAAACAAAACTATATTAAGGAAAAAGACAATAATTTCAATAAAACCTTTCGTTAATGTGTCCTTTTTTAAGATGCATGAAAAGAGTTTTTCTTCAACAACATATTTTTTTTTTTCAGTTGTTTTAGGTTTAATTTTACAAGTATATATTTATCTTGATTTCCATAGTGTAATGTTATGAACAGAGTCCGACAATTAAATAAAATTAATTCATTAATTCAAGCAAAATAAGTTATCTGATGAGATTTGAGAAAAAATTGAAACCTCAATCCAGATGCAGTTGCTCTGATTCTTATTTGAAGAAATATGCTGTGCTTTAAAAACATATTAAAGCCTCAGGGCTAGGTCCTGGAGAGCTTCCAGAGATACTGGATGCTATTTTTAAATTTGTTTCTTCCTTCTATACCTGAATTTTGTTTCACAGGGCACTTGCCCATTGATCTGAGACCTGTAAATATTTGATGAGAAATAGCATAACTTTAAAGAAAACCACACCCCTAGACAAAAAGCTGTTTCCTAGATACCCATTACTCTTGTATTCAAGCAGGACATTGAACAGTTTTAAGACTCAGCACTTTATCATCCTCCCCCTATAAAATAGCAAAGAATTTTTATAGTACAGGGTTGCAAAATAGATTTTATTCATGCCTGTGTGAACTCTGAATAATTCAACAAATTGAGGGAGTCATAATCTTCTAAATACACTTGTATTGTGTTGAGGGATTATGGTAGAAATGTCCCAAAAGTTCAAACAAATATACATGTCAAGCCTCAGAGCGCTAGGAAAATGGATTTTATTATATCTGCCACCAAATATTTAGTCAGTAAGGTAATATAAACACATACCTTATTTTCTCAAATTTGCACTGCAGCATTGGCCCTCTCTTTAGAGAAGTGCAAACAGAAACCCTGTTTGCTACTGTACCTTATCACAATATCATCATTCATGGGAGAAACCACTCAGAGCAACTGCTAAAAATACGTGAGACGTTCACCTCCCAGCCACATGCCATGGCCTGATTTTCTCTCTCCAGCAGAATTATTCACCTGCTGCCCCCTCTTTTCACAAAAATCCAGCGTGCCTGATTCAGACCTCATGCCAAAGAGATCTGGGAGTTGGCAAAACTTCCTTTAGTCTCCTCTGCCCTTAAGCTGCAACCATCTCAGTGAAGAAAAAGCAATAATTTCTCAGGTTTCAAGACCTCAGGAGCACAAAGCTGCTATATGGAGGCTGCAGTTTCATCTGGGGCTCCAAAACCTGCAAAGGAGCCCCAGTAGATCTTTCCAAGAAGCACAGCTCGACTTGGAGGGTGGAAGGGCTGATGAAAATGTTGATCCTGCCCCAGGCTTATCTTCTGCCTCCACTCAGTGCCCTCTGCCCCTGCACAGCACCATCCCATGCACAGCTTTAGCCATCTCCTCACCAAAGTCATACCCAAAGCTGAAATGCTTTCATGAAGCTCAAAGGATGAAGGAGAAGAAAACTAGGATTTATTTTTTTTTTTCAAAGGGGTAAATTGTTCAGCTGGGATTTCACAAATTATTTCTCTCCCAGGGCATGAGAGACCTGGAAAAAGTTAAAGAAAGGACATTCAGTGGGCTTTGTATGTCACCTTTTTTGTTTTATGTGAAAATCTGCTCCTATTTCTGCATGCTGTCTGCACTAGACCACCTCCTGGTGATTTCAGTTCCTCCATGAACTGGAAATAAACCTGTCACCCAGACAGCTGCTACAAAACACACAGGCTGCTTCTGCCTGGTTACAGTCATCAGCTTCAGGCTTGAACCTTGAGAATTCTTTATCACTGCTGCTGTGAACTCTTCATGTGGTTATTTTAGCATCATGGCCAGCTAAAAAGCAGTGGCATTTATACTTGTGGACCATGTATTAGGTTTAGGAATGGAAATAGGTTAATAAACAGAATTAGGTTTATTAACAAAGGAGCTGCAGTGCTTAGGACACACTGATTTTCCTCAGTTTAGATCACCTGTTTTGTGGTTGGTTTTTTTTGGTTGGTTGGTTGGTTTGTTTGTGTTTATTTTAATATTGGTATAAACATTAAACTACCATTATATCCTGCTAAGGAAAAAAGCCAATGACAGAATAAGCATACTGAAACTTTAAAACTGTTCTTGCTTGTCAGCCAAGGGGAGCCCTGGTGAGATGGACTGCTCCCTCACTGCAGAGAAAACTTTTAGGAGGTGGAAAACCAGAGTTGTTCACTGGGACCTGGGGTCTGCAGCAGGGAGATGCTCCCCTGTGCTGACTGTGGATCCCAGCAGGTGGAAGCACACAGCACCTTCCAGCAGGCAGCTGGCACCTCCAATAAATATTTTGTGGCAGTGCACACATGCAGAGATGACCACAAAAACGCGCTGCATGTGCTGTGCCGAGATCTGCCTTAACTCTCTGAGGCCAAGGGAAGCTCCACGGAGCCTGCTGAGGGCAGGCAGGTCATGGGACAGCTTTTGAATCCTCTGTGACTCAGGGGAAAACCCAGGACACCCATTATGAGCTGTGGAAAGGTCGCTTCTAAAAACAGATTTCCCCATTCTGTCTCTCACTTTTCTTCCTGGGTCAGCCTGCTGCAAGCTCTCCCTCTAGTCTCAGTGGAGATCCTTCCTCCACCCTAGATCCCGTGTGATGCTGTCCCCCTGGTGTGTCTGGCCAGCCCCACTGGCAGGAACGTCCCCTGGCAGGCTGCACCTGGCAGATCAGGGCTGTGACGGGAAGGTGATGCACTGACAGCGCTTGTACAGTGTCCCAAAATGTCCCAAAATCAGCAGCCCAGCTGTGGTTTCCATGCTGAGGCCATCTCCACGACAGAGCTGGACTAGGGCAGGAGCTGCTCTGTAAATCTGAGCAGCATCTGCAAGGAAAAACACTAAATGTGTGTAAATCAAGAAAGAGAGGAATGCCTGGCCTTTTCCAATTGTCCATTCACTTATTCTGCACAGGATCTCTGTGATCCCTGGAAAACACACTAAGGTATGCATTCTGGGACTGGGGTTCCTGCCCTGTGAGTGTTTGGGTATAAATCTCATATAATTGAGAAGCTGGCTACATTTTTGCCTAATCCTGCACTACCTTTAGTTTTTGCAAGTAAAAGAAAGAAGCAGCCAGATCTGGATTAGTCTTACCCCTCTGCTCCTCCAGCTTTCCCCTTTTCTCACTAAACCCACAGCCACTGCACGGTTTTCAGGGCTGCTCTCGAGCACAGCCAAGCTCAAGGCATCCAGGGCAATTTGTGTTACAGCAATTCCATGCCAGGGAATTCTATCTGCGAGGAACTGAGGCAGGCAGCAGCCAAGAAGGCGTTCTGCAAGGGAGGAATTGTAACCAGGACCAAAAACGTGCTTTCTGACACATTTTTGAGAGCTCTCTTCTCATGCTTACGCTGCAGCAGGAGCTGTGGGTGTGCTCCAGACACTTCCTCTAAGCACAACTGCTCTGTGCTCCTTTCTCACAGAGGTTTTTGCTGCAGAGCTGCACAGGTCTCTTTGTGGCAGCTGAAAATGGGCTCCAGGCTCTCGTGGATGAGCACAGAGACAGCAGCAGGGCATTAGGGGTGTCACTAAAACCTGCACTCAAGCCTGGGTGTTGATCTCCTGTTCAGCCCTTGGGTGATAGTGGCCTCATCCCTGCTCATTTCTTGGCTTTTTGACCCCTCTTCTGCCATTATCCCAGCTGGTTTTTGGCTCTGCTGCTGTTGAATTCTATATTCAGACTTGTCTGACCAGCAGAATAGGGGGTGAAGTACAAAACTGAGCTGAGTTTTGATATCTAGGTATGCTTGTGCTTTGTGGTGAAAGAGAAGCTGCAAGAATCAGTGAATTTTAGCCAGGGGTAAGGGTAACTTTGTTCCCCTCATACAGACCTTGAATAAAACATTCCCAGACCTCTCTCACCATCAAAGATACCAACCCTGAGGAAACTGAGCTACAAATTAAGGCTGAAGAGTAAAACACACCAACTGTGGAGAGCCTTGTAGTCCAAGGGACTGTACATTATTTATCTCAAGGAAGCAAGCTTGGAGAAAGGATTCCTCTTTCCTCTCTTTTAAAACACACAGAAAAAGCAGTATGATCACAGGACATAGATTTTTTTGCTATATCTTATATATCAGATATTTGGTTATATCAGATACTGTTTGCTTTTTTCCCAGAAAGTCATCAGATCGTGGCAATGATATATTTTAAGTCTCTTTTGCTTAACATGCTCACAGTATGCCTCCAACTTCATTTTTGGTCAAAGGAAAGAAAGAGATTGCTATATACCTCGTATAGGTAGGCTGGGGGTTTTTGTCAGCACCACCAGAATAATTTTCAGACCACAACCACCAAGTCTAGTGCACCATTTTAGACACTCCAACCCCACAAAAAATGGTAGAAGATCAGATTCCATGGAGTTACACCAGCTGAAGATCTCATGCAAATTCTACATGTACTGCAGCCTGTTTATTTATCCAAGATAGGTTACAGCTTGAAATAACCTTGCCAAGACTGTCAAGTGGTGGAATTTAAATATTTTGACCATGATGGCTGGACTACTAACATACCCTCTCTTTCTAATAGTTTCTTGAATTTCATCATCTTAAATATATGTTGCAGGGAGTAATACTGCATTGCCAATGGAAATTACATGAGGAACTATTTCTTTAGGACCTTCTTAATCTCATATTTCTAAAGTTCCAAATGTACATAGTTTTAATCTGTTGAAGACTCCATCCTGTGCTTTGTAATAGTAAACCTTGCGCTATTTTTGGTGGGGCCAAAAATCAAACAAACAAAATTCTTCCCAATTTGATTTTATAGCATAGCTCTAAATCTTTGGGGGAGAGAATGAGAAATGAAAAGGGAAAGAAAAATGTTTATGAAGTAAATATAAAAGAGTCCATATGGGAGCAATGATGGGGAAAAGGACATTATTTTACCTAATCAATCACTCTTGTTAAATACAAGAGAAATGTTGGCTCTGTGTAACTGAAAACTAGCAGTTGCTTAGCTCATCATTACATATTTTCCTAGTATCCAGTAAATATACTTGTTTGCTCTTCCAAATTTCTAGATTTGTGATAATGCATGCACAAGAGCAAGAGAGGAACCATATTCAGTGCCTGCTTTGCCTGATCAGTGCAGGTTTGGGAATAGATCTGTTGGAAGCAGAGGTTTTCCAACAGTCCTAAGTGTTTGTACCTTCTATATTTAGGTTTTAAAAGCAGGAGTTTTCAATTTCATGGCTTAATGCACTTGTAAATCAGGTAGACATTCTGACCATTTTGACCAATGGGACCTTGTAGCTACAGCCTCACTTGAGTCAGCTGAATATTTACCCTCAAATGAACATTTTTCAGTATCAGTGAACATTTCCTCATGGCTAACACTCATCCCAGGCTGTGAATTTATTTCCCAGGAGCAACTCTTTCCAAGCCAGAAGTGTAATTATAGCTGCAGAATTCAAAGTGCTCCTTTGTTCATCTTGTATAGGCAAGTGGAGGAAGAATTTGGCAAAAGTTTGCAATTACTGGTTAATTATTATTTCAGTTGGCTTGGTGGTTTGGATGTTTGTTGTTGTTGTTTTGGTATTTTTTATTTTTTTGTGTTTATTTTTGGAAGGTTTTTATCTTGTTTTTTTTTTTCTTTTGTTTTGGGTTTTTTCCTTTTGGTTTTTTGGGTTTGTTTTCATTGTTTGTTTCTGTTTGTTTTTTTTTTTTTTAATTTAATCTTGTCATTACATAGGATATTGTCATGGCCTCTGGAGACACTATTAACAGTTAGCTTCTCAGCTTCAAAAGACTGTGACCTGATTTGAAACTTCTGCAGATAAGCAAATGACATTTTCCAACCACCAGTCATTACCACTGATAACATTGTTGGGAAAATATTCTGATTATCTGTGTATTTTACTAAGGAGTTGGATGCAAAAATTTAAGTCTGACTTAGCCCAGATTCTAGCAATCAGTGAGTTACAGCAATATTTGTGCCCATTCTCCTTTGGAGGCTCAGATGGAAAAAATAAGCTGGATTTGGAGAGCACCTGCTTGGGGAATTTTGTGTGAGCTTGTGTGTTTGTGTGTGGGATGAATGTGTATTCTTTGTTTTTTTCACTGATGTACAAGCAAATTGGAATAACACAATAGGATCACCATCTTCCTGCAGAAAAAAAATGTAATAATACCCAGTTATGGCTATATATAGAGTTTATTTGAGGGTGTGTATCCCATTTTCCCCCCCCCCTTTTTTTTTTCCTACACTGATTTTCTTATTTGCATTTTTCTTCTGAAAATTCAGATGTGAATGTATGCAGAAAGCCAAGGCAAAGAATATTTTTGTCAGAAGAAAGAAACAATCAAAATAATGCTTTGCTTTCCCTTGCCACATATCACATATCAAAAAGAAAGAAAACACCATAAGAAGAAAATCTCAAACTGTGGAATGCAGAGACCCATTCTCATGTTGGCTCATTTTGGAGGCTCCATTGCAAAGACCAAAGTTCGGATTATTTTTGTTTATATATGCCTTCTCCTCTGTAAACATTTTACTGCAGTTTGCAATGGCAGATTGGATCAAATAATGAGTACCTAAATCTAGCAGCTGGCTAGATTTGCATAGAATGTCCTATACATTCACAGAAAATGAGGCAGTTCACTGTGACACTCTACTAGTGTTTAAAAAAAATCAGAATAACTTCAATGCAAAACTTTTGCTTTTCATCTCGACTATTGGTGTGTAATTTTATAGTCTTGATTTTAAAGAACGTACCATGTATCAAAAGTACTTGTATCATAATTTCAAGTGAAGTTTTAAAATAGTACAAAATTGTGTAAAAAGTTTTGTGATCCTTTTCCAAGGCCTTTCTTTTCTGAGGCAATAAAGATCCAAAATATAATCCAAGCATTTTGTATTTTAGATGAAAAGAGCGACAAGCACATTAAAATACAGCTAAATTTTGCCTCAAATATTAAAAAACTAAAAGTATACATTATTGTTTTGAGATTTATTCCATACATTTCCCCTTCACCTCTTTTATTACATTTTTAGCAAGCAAACTTAAAAATGAAAAAGAAGATTTTTAAAGGTGAGTTCATGCTGTATAACCTGAAATGGAAACACAAAACCTGAACAAACTGATGTGTTTTCAGATAGAAAACCCTTTGCCCAGAATCTCACAGCCATAAAACCCCTCACAAATTGCTCAAACACTTCAAAACTCCACAGAGCACAACAGTTTTGTCTCCCACTAAAAAGCTTGAATGTTTTCAAACATTTTGTGCATCATTCTTTACACTATTCTCTATTCACTATTTACTAGTTACACTATTCACTCTTCTAGAGGTTGCAGTGATGAACAGAATTCTTCTCACTCCATAAATGAACATGTTACAACTTTGTGCCAACCACAATCATTGGTTTGAAAGGACATGGAAAAAGTGGCTTTATTAACAGTGAGAAATACAGGATGAATCTTTTGATCACTCACTTTTACCCCCTCTAGTTATTTAAAGCTGACTCTTCTGGTTATAGACCATTATGAAAATAATTCTGCATTGTTTTGCAAGTAGTTAGATTTTAAAAAAAAATATTAGGAAGAAAAAAACAAAGAAACAAACAGAAGTATTGGTTAAAAATACATTAATTTTATGTCTTAAAAAATATTAAAAGTTCACCAAAAGAGACATTACTTATGCCACATTTTGCTACAAAGACTACATTTCCATCAGACAACAGTTTAGGGGCTAACTCAGAGCAGCTTCAGTTAGAAGAAACATTTAAAAAGCTAAGTTGCGTCTCTTCAGTTGCAAATCTCATACAAACTTACCCTGTTTTTTCTTTTTTTGTTCTTGTTTGATTGTTTTTTGGTTTTGTTTTTAAAAAAATATGAAATCTGCAAATAGCCTCTCTCTCCCAAGAAACATTTGAAGAAAGTTCTGCTTTCACCTTCTTTCCCACCTGACCACCTTGCCCATATGTAAAATGAGCTGGTTATTTTTTAGATTTCCACAAAACTGCAAACACGACCAAACTGGTCTGCAAAGATTTAACTTTTGAGGAAGGGGAGAAGAAAAATTCCTGTAGGAGGAACACCAGGACAAACCCTGACTCGTGTGCACATGGATCACCTGCTCTGTAACCAAAGGGACAGTGGCCACCTGGGGACATCGTGCACCCTGAGCTGCCACAGGCAAACCCCACAAATTACAGGGGAAAAAACCCCAAAAAAGCTGCAGGCTCCACAGCTTCAGCTCCCACGGGGCAAATGATCTGCATGCCTTTTCACAAGGTGGAGCAGAAATAGCAGCAAATTAGCACTGGCTTACAGAAACATGCCCTTTTTTTCCCAAAATGAGCAAGCAGATTAAAAATATCCATCCAAGGATGTTGACAGAATTGGTGGAAGCTGGATACAGGTCTTGAAGCAGAAGAAAAAAGGAAATGAGGGAAGTCCTTCCTTCCTTCCTTCCTTCCTTCCTTCCTTCCTTCCTTCCTTCCTTCCTTCCTTCCTTCCTTCCTTCCTTCCTTCCTTCCTTCCTTCCTTCCTTCCTTCCTTCCTTCCTTCCTTCCTTCCTTCCTTCCTTCCTTCCTTCCTTCCTTCCTTCCTTCCTTCCTTCCTTCCTTCCTTCCTTCCTTCCTTCCTTCCTTCCTTCCTTCCTTCCTTCCTTCCTTCCTTCCTTCCTTCCTTCCTTCCTTCCTTCCTTCCGCCACTTCCTTCCTTCCTTCCTTCCTTCCGCCACTTCCTTCCGCCACTTCCTTCCGCCACTTCCTTCCTTCCGCCACTTCCTTCCTTCCGCCACTTCCTTCCGCCACTTCCTTCCGCCACTTCCTTCCTTCCTTCCTTCCGCCACTTCCTTCCGCCACTTCCTTCCGCCACTTCCTTCCTTCCGCCACTTCCTTCCTTCCTTCCTTCCTTCCTTCCTTCCTTCCTTCCTTCCTTCCTTCCTTCCTTCCTTCCTTCCTTCCTTCCTTCCTTCCTTCCTTCCTTCCTTCCTTCCTTCCTTCCTTCCTTCCTTCCTTCCTTCCTTCCTTCCTTCCTTCCTTCCTTCCTTCCTTCCTTCCTTCCTTCCTTCCTTCCGCCACTTCCGCCACTTCCTTCCGCCACTTCCTTCCGCCACTTCCTTCCTTCCGCCACTTCCTTCCTTCCGCCACTTCCTTCCTTCCTTCCTTCCTTCCTTCCTTCCGCCACTTCCTTCCTTCCTTCCTTCCTTCCTTCCTTCCTTCCTTCCTTCCTTCCTTCCTTCCTTCCTTCCTTCCTTCCTTCCTTCCTTCCTTCCTTCCTTCCTTCCTTCCTTCCTTCCTTCCTTCCTTCCTTCCTTCCTTCCTTCCTTCCTTCCTTCCTTCCTTCCTTCCTTCCTTCCTTCCTTCCTTCCTTCCTTCCTTCCTTCCTTCCTTCCTTCCTTCCTTCCTTCCTTCCGCTACTTCCTTCCTTCCTTCGGCCCCTTCCTTCCGCCACTTCCTTCCTTCCTTCCTTCCTTCCGCCACTTCCTTCCTTCCTTCCTTCCTTCCTTCCTTCCTTCCTTCCTTCCTTCCTTCCTTCCTTCCTTCCTTCCTTCCTTCCTTCCTTCCTTCCTTCCTTCCTTCCTTCCTTCCTTCCTTCCTTCCTTCCTTCCTTCCTTCCTTCCTTCCTTCCTTCCTTCCTTCCTTCCTTCCTTCCTTCCTTCCTTCCTTCCTTCCTTCCTTCCTTCCTTCCTTCCTTCCTTCCTTCCTTCCTTCCTTCCTTCCGCCACTTCCCTCCCTCCCTCCCTCCCTCCCTCCCTCCCTCCCTCCCTCCCTCCCTCCCTCCCTCCCTCCCTCCCTCCCTCCCTCCCTCCCTCCCTCCCTCCCTCCCTCCCTCCCTCCCTCCCTCCCTCCCTCCCTCCCTCCCTCCCTCCCTCCCTCCCTCCCGCCTTCCTTCCGCCACTTCCTTCCTTCCTTCCTTCCTTCCTTCCTTCCTTCCTTCCTTCCTTCCTTCCTTCCTTCCTTCCTTCCTTCCTTCCTTCCTTCCTTCCTTCCTTCCTTCCTTCCTTCCTTCCTTCCTTCCTTCCTTCCTTCCTTCCTTCCTTCCTTCCTTCCTTCCTTCCTTCCTTCCTTCCTTCCTTCCTTCCTTCCTTCCTTCCTTCCTTCCTTCCTTCCGCCACTTCCTTCCGCCACTTCCTTCCGCCACTTCCTTCCGCCACTTCCTTCCGCCACTTCCTTCCTTCCTTCCTTCCTTCCTTCCTTCCTTCCTTCCTTCCTTCCTTCCTTCCTTCCTTCCTTCCTTCCTTCCTTCCTTCCTTCCTTCCTTCCTTCCTTCCTTCCTTCCTTCCTTCCTTCCTTCCTTCCTTCCTTCCTTCCTTCCTTCCTTCCTTCCTTCCTTCCGCCACTTCCTTCCGCCACTTCCTTCCTTCCGCCACTTCCTTCCTTCCTTCCGCCACTTCCTTCCGCCACTTCCTTCCTTCCGCCACTTCCTTCCTTCCGCCACTTCCTTCCGCTACTTCCTTCCTTCCTTATGCCACTTCCTTCCTTCCTTCCTTCCTTCCTTCCTTCCTTCCTTCCTTCCTTCCTTCCTTCCTTCCTTCCTTCCTTCCTTCCTTCCTTCCTTCCTTCCTTCCTTCCTTCCTTCCTTCCTTCCTTCCTTCCTTCCTTCCTTCCTTCCTTCCTTCCTTCCTTCCTTCCTTCCTTCCTTCCTTCCTTCCTTCCTTCCTTCCTTCCTTCCTTCCTTCCTTCCGCCACTTCCTTCCGCCACTTCCTTCCGCCACTTCCTTCCTTCCGCCACTTCCTTCCTTCCTTCCTTCCGCCACTTCCCTCCCTCCCTCCCTCCCTCCCTCCCTCCCTCCCTCCCTCCCTCCCTCCCTCCCTCCCTCCCTCCCTCCCTCCCTCCCTCCCTCCCTCCCTCCCTCCCTCCCTCCTTCCTTCCTTCCTTCCTTCCCTCCTGTGGTTTAACTGGCTATAAATAAGGGTTTATAAGTCTCAGCTTCCCACTGATCTGCTCTCCATTGGCTGGTTTCTGGCACGTTTTTGGACCATGCTCCGAGGAGTGAGCACAGAACATTTTCCAGCTGGGCTCCCACACACCTGATTTGGAGCACACACTCGCTCTACCTGTTCCTGTGTCTCCCAGATGCTGAACAACAGCTTCAACAGCTCATTTCCCCAACACTGCTTGAAAACCTTTCAGCCTTCTGTCTGAACTAAACCAGGGAAATGAATGCTGAACTGCAGAGTTGCATTTTGAAGCCAAAGGAAGCGTCCCGGACCATGGCAGGGGGGATTGGTCATTAAGGTCAGATCAGCCCACACCATTCCAACATTCTATAAAAGAGAGAAGCAAACAGGTAAAAGAGAAATAAATCATGACCCTTCACAAACCAGAACCACAAATGCCACACACTCACATGTTTTAATAACTCGATGACACTTCTTTTAGGAATAATATATGGTAGTGATTTTCATGCCTGGCTGGCAAAAAGAGCAAAGACTCTTTTTTAAATCCACTCAAATTTATTTACAGGTCATGAACTTTAAAATTTCATCGGCAGGCACCACACAGTGGGATTTCCTGAAGGAAAAAGGAATACACAGCATTTCCTCAGAGTTGCAATTTGTTTTGCGTGGTACATAGCTAAACTTTCCTGGAAATAAGAGTCACCATCTATCCCTTAAAAGTGTCTTGTTTTTAGAGAAGGCATTATTTAATTTTGCTTTTTTTTATCCATGAGGAATATTTATTCATTGTCAGGTCAGTGGGAATAAATATTTCCCATAGGAGTTGGAATACACCTGCAAGTTACCAAGTAATGAGGATGAATCAAGATTCTGAATTAACAGATGTTAACAGTGGACAAAAGCTAAAAAATGGATGATGAGCACTGAACATGCCACTTGACAGAGGGGAAGATATTCTTGATTAATATTTTCCTGTAGGGAATTTCTAAGAGTTCTCCATCATGTAACTCCACACCCTTTTAATTTCTTATTGCTGTACAGTTTCCCCATAAAACTGTTAATATAAAGCACAGATGTGAAGATTCATGTACAATGACATTTGTAAACTAGAAATATTGACATTTTCACATTTCAGACATGACAATGGGGAAAAAAAAAGCTGAACTTGTCCTTCCATATCTATCAACACATATGAAACATGCATTTAATATCTTTTTATTATTTTTTAACTAGTTGTTTTACTAGTGGTTGAGCAGGTGTGGCTCTCAACAAAATGAAACACAGAAAGTTGTTGGCCTCAGCAAGCAGTGATTTTGTGTTAACAGTGATGAGATTAACAGCAAGAGAATCAGAGGTGGAGCTTTTTGAAAGCTTGTCAGGTTTTTGTTTCACATAAGCAAAACAATGTGTGGGTGGCAAGAAAAACCATCCCTTGCTATGGGCGAACTTGAGAAATTCACCTCTGGAGTTAGAGATCAGTTACAGGCACTTTTCTGTCATATCTGTAGTATTGTGATTGACTAAACAAGAGCAAGAGGCAGATAATCTGTTTGTGGATAAAGGATCCACTCGTGGCTTAAATCAACAAGGAAATCCCAGGATATTGCAAGCTGGTTTACACTGACTGCCTACAAGCTCATCATCTCTTCCACAGCTCAGCTCCCCAGGTTCTGTCACAACACTGGGAAGGTCGTGGCATCACTGCTGCTCATGACATCACGTTTTTTTAATTAAGCAGAAGTAATCCTACCCTTAGACTGTACTTTATTTCAAATAATTCTTGTAACTCACAAAGGCAGCGCTGGAAGTATTGGCTAATGCTGTGTTTCCTCAGTGGAAATACTGATGGTTTCCCAAACTGCTAACAGTGATTCATGAGATTGACACAGCTGATTATAAACTTAACTAGATTTCTCTAAAGCCAGTGGCTTAACATTTGTTTGAAGCTGGAGGTAGGGGTAGGTGATGATTTTTATTTCTTCTGAAATCAATGACCCAGCTTTAATTTGTTTTCTCAACCGCTTTGCTAGAGGTTTGCTATCTTTAATTCAGTCAGAAGCAGGTGCTGCTGGTTCCTGAAGGCACTTTCAAGTCTCTGCACTTCAGTAATTCACTGAAACTCAGCAGCAACATCACTGGGTCTTAACCTTGGCAAGAATTATTCCTGAGACACCTTAATAGTAAGCCAAATGATGTTATAAAGAGCCAAGAAACTGGTGGTTGTGGTACACTTCAGCAAGACAGTGTTAAAAAGACAGACATTGTCCCAAGCATCCCTTAACAAAAGACTGTGTCCCCAAAATCCCAAACTACCTACAGAGTGGCAGCTGTTCCATGCAGAGCTGAGACTTGGGACTTCTTTTATATATATATATATGTATATATACACTCCACCCAGTATTGAATAATTCATTAAATGGGAATGCATCTACCAATGCACCCACAGTAGCAGCTCAGTTTCTGTCTAATCTTCTATCCCTGTTTCCTTGGGTGCAGCACAGGTACCAGGGAAAAGCAAACACATCCAGGTCTGGTTTCTAGGCAGCAGGACCAACTTATTTAAATCAGAAGCACCACAGTGCCCATCAACAGCCCTGCACATAACAGACCTGAATTACCTTACACGTGGCACTTCTGTGTAGAGTTTGCCCAGGCTGTTCCGTGTTCAATACAGCAAAATGCTAATCAGCACATTTAATTAATTAGCATCTATACATAGTGCCTGAAGCCTTAATTAACATTCCTCTCTGATTAAATTGTTACTGACGATTCCAAGTCTCAGGTGAAACTGAGTGTCGGAAGTTTTAGTGCTTGATCTTCCACCCCCCTGTCTCCCAGGACTTCAAAGTGAACATGAGGTCAATTTCTCAAATCCAGTGGAGTTTTGCCATGCTCTTTTTCTTCCCTGGCAGTATCTCCTGCAGCAAAAATCACACACTTAGAAGTTTTGCCTGTTTCCCAGTCCCTTGATGCCACCAGGCCACTGTGAATTAGTTTCATAAAGGACTTCAGATGCTAGACCATTACTTCTCAATGATAAAATGTCACTGGATTTATATCTGTTCTGTTTCACAAAGATAAGGAGAGAAAGCCTCATACCCACTTGAGCAAACAATATTCATTGCAACTTTTTGCTATCCCAGCTGTAAAAGAAATTTTCCTTGTCTTAAAAATGCCATTACTGTGTCATACAGTTTGTATCTCATGTTGTATTTTTGTAACCTATCTCCCAAATGCTGCAACCTCTGAGAAGATAACTAGCTATAAATCCACCTAAATCTGTATTTTTAACAGGCTGTCTTCTCAGAATCAACATGGTTTTACACAGTCAAAAATGAAAAAGCCCTCTAAATTATGAGAGAAAGTCGCTTTGTATGCAGCGTACCGCATCTTGCTAAAACATGGACATTTCTTTTCAAAAAGTAGGTTAGATATAATCCTGCCCAGCCACCTCATGTGATAAAAATTGTGTCTGAGTATTGGATGAACTGGAAAATTACCAGGCTGAGGTGATTTATAGTGAAGACCTTCACTCTTTTGTTATCAGACAAACTTCTTTCTGTCTAAAAGAGACCTCAGGCTCTAATGTCCAAGTGATTAATTAATTTTGTTATGTAACCACCTCCTCCAAGGGAGCAAACTGAGGATAAAACTCAACATATTGGTCCTTAACATCAAACAATCAGAGATGCTGAAGTAACAGAAACATCCAGAGTTTTCTCACTTTGCTGAGGCCATGTACAACACAAAAATCTGATTTCAGCTATGCACGCTGAAAAGATATCCAGTACTGAAGTTTTCTTTTCTACAAAAAAAAGCAATAGCATATCTTTATCACTTAGATAAAATGTATGTTGAGAAATAGGATTGGATACTCACAGAGAATTTGCTACAGATATGCAAAGGTTTTTGTACAATAATGTATGTTGACTTAGTAAATGATATATCACATAAAGAAAACTAATTTGGTATAGATATTAACTTCCACTGATTTGCAACTTGCAAATATTGAGATTTTGATTCTAGTCTTTGAAACTGTAAAAAAAAAAAAGTTTCAAGATCTTTTAAATTTGCATAAGGTGTGGAGACAAATTTCCTTCTCAACTTCTTTGCTTATCTCTATCTCCAAATGGATTGTCATTCACGTTTTAGCTCGTGTGTGTTCTACATGGTTCTTTTTCATCTTTTTTATAGGTCTTTGCAGGTATCCAAGCTTAATAAATGTCATCAGCTTGCAATGGCAAAAAGGAAAACAAGTGTATGGGTTTAGTAATTAGTAGATTGCATCAGAGAGAGGGAAAGTAGGAACTTATTGCAAAAGCTGGCTGAAAAACAAGACCGTAACTCCCACTTGATATGGTATCAGTGCAACTTGCAACTGGAAAATAACTTCATAAAGGGTTTATTTTATCAGAAAGTGGTGGTTTTTGAATTTGGTTTTGAGGGTTTGGTTGGTTTGGTTCAGTTTGCTTTGTTTTGTTTTTTTTTTTTCTGGAAGGATAAAAAGACCCCAAGAACTTCTAGGAAAGGCAGGAGACTCTGTTTTGCACACTAGTTTAAATCTTCCTGAGGGATAAAAATAGCCTTCAAGCAAGCACTCTCCTCCACCCTTGGGTGAACCATGAGGAGCACTTCCCACTGCTCACCTCCTGATTATGCTCTAGCATAAAAAATATTGTTTGGGAAGCAAATGTGGCAAAGGGGAGAGGATGCAAAGTAGTTTCCCGAGGCAGGAGGGACAATGTGTGAAACAGATGGATGGTTCTTCATCACCAGGAAATTCTAATGCTGTTTTGTGGTCTGGATTTGGCAAAAGACTGTGGTGTGAGGAGCAGATGGAGGCATCCATCCCCTGGTTTTTATCTGTGGCCTGACACACAGCCAGAAGCTGCTGCTGCCACTCAGCAAAACAAGACAAGCCTGGATGCTGCTGCCTCCTTCACACAGACCTAAGATGTTTGACATTTGATACGAAAAAATTGCTGGGCTAAAGAGAGTCAAATGAGCTTTCCCCAGTTGGTTTGGGCTGGTTAACCTCTTGTTTACATGAGGGCTCTCCAGCTCTGCCTGCTCTGTTTGGATAATACCCATCTGTCAAGCACTCATGACTGATATTTTAGTACAGTTAGAGCTATTTGTCACGATTACCCACGAATTCCTAGGGCAGAATGCAGTGAATCACCTCTTACAAGTAAATATTTCTTTAAGAGGCTTGGGGTGCAAACCTAGACCTGTTTGACACGCTCAGGTTGAGCCTCTGTGCTGGTGAGGTTGATGGATGAGTCCTCAAAGAAGGGCACAGATCCTTGCCCCTCCTTTAGGAACACTGCCTCTGTGATTGATAATTGAGTCAGTGTTATGCTAAAGAGTTGCTGTAGCTACAGACCTTGGCTCAGAGAGCTCATCCATCACTGGCCAGGAGCATTTTGCTATCTATCTATGGATGTTTGAATGCAAAATACTCCTGCTTCATTGCCCTAGTTAATTCTGACTGCAGCCAAGGGCAGGCAGTAACTCATATCATCAGAAATTGATTTATGCTTGCCTAACAGAGAGTCACAGCTGGGTTAGGGAAGTGCTGGAAAACTTCCTAATGAGAAAGCACCTAAAAAGCAGTGTCAAGAAGACACAGGCAGGATCAGCAGTTAAAGCAGGTGACTGAAATCAACAGAAGAATTCTCCAGCCACTCGTGGCTGAGAAAAAACTTGAAGTATAGCAAAATATGGCCAGGCTCCATCCGTGGCAGTGTTCAAGTCACAGCACATCGTGATCTAGTGGGTGGCACCTCTGTCCATGGCGTGGAGGCTGGAACTGGATGATCTCTGTGGTCCCTTCCAACTCAAGGTGTTCTATGATTCCATGATAGGACCACACATTCTCCATCCTCCTGTCTTGCTGTGAGGGATGATGCCTCAGTGCTCTGCTGCCAAACATCAGGTAGCCTTGTGCTATGCCAAAGACACCATGGGCAAGGTGGACACCCTCAAGGATAAGGAAGAAAAAAGACCAAACTGATTCTCTGTTCTTTACTTTCCCTGCTGAGGTTGGTGGTCAAAGGCTACATGTTTTCTATGGAATAACCACTGGGCTAAAGGATTTTTTTTTTTAATTTTCTTTTTTTATTTGGTCTTTCTGAAGTGTTTATCTGTCCTACCGCCACTCGTTGGCAAGCACCTTGATTTGACAGGAGCAGGCACTGATGAGATGCTGAAACACATCCACAAATGCCTTCTTAGCTGAGTAAATATTTCTTTTGGACACTGTTGCAGTAATAAGATGGGTCCCATCTGTGACACCATCCTTGCCTGTACATGGGCAAGTATGAGTTTAATCCAAGTAATCCAAGCCTTTGGCAGGGACTCAGTCTTTTCAAATTCACACAATGTGTGAAAACAAGGAAACTTACGTGGCAGACCAACCAATCCAGAGTTTTCTGGAAGTCCCCAGGTTCCAGCCCTGAAAAGTTAATTTCCTTTTGCCCCTTAAGTCTCTCTTCCATGTTGCAACAGGACCTGTATGTATATTCCCTCTGTTTTACCCTTTTATTTCTCTGTTCCTTTGCCATGTATCTCAGATATTCCCCAGTTTATTACCAGGAAACCGACAGGTGTTTGACAGATGGCAATTTGCCTGGTATTAATTGCTGGGAAACTCCTCATTCAGAGATCTTATCCCTTCATATTCTGCTCCTTATACTAATTGGCATTCTTGATAGGTGATAAGGGAAGAATAATAATTAGATATAGACTGAGCATTTTGACTGATGCAATCTGCACAGCAAATACCTGAGCAGCAGCAATCACAGCTGCTCTGCACAGGGGTTGGTGCATCACATCCAGAGAGGCAGAGTGCTGGTGAATTACTGTCTTCCAGAGCTTGGATATCCATGAAAGGTATCAATCTGGAAGGTGTTAATTAGTCCATTCTCCAGCATCTTTGGGAGAGGGAAACCTCCAAAGGCCTTGAAGCAAATTGCGCAGGCTATTCCTGGAGGCAGGTGGGGAGATTTTAGCAGCATGAGACAACAGCTCCCAGCACTTTTCTCTGCAGAGGAGCAGCTCCTGACATGCCCTGGGTGCTGTTTTTGGCTGTCACTCTGCAGGTGCCAGCCCCTGGAACCTGTTCTGGGCTCTGCCTGGCAATCCCCAAGGGTGTTTCCACCAGCAGTGACCAATTTCACAACACCTAGTGCATATCTGCTCTGCTCACACGAGTCACCAGGGGAGAGCCAGGCAAGGCAGCAGAAAAGGAAGAGATGGGGCTGTTCAGGAAAAGGAATGTTTCCCAGCAAGAGCAGTCAGAAATATTTATTTTGTGAGAAAAGATTAATATCTTTAATTTGTTATGGGAAAAAAAAAATAAACAAACCACTGAAACGGAGAAATATTGTTGTGCTGGGTAAGTGTTTCAGACTTCTCTCGTGTTAAATGTGTGATGCACAAATATCTAGAACTGGGCTGGCCTGACATGAGAAAGTTCCATGAGTGCTGACCATTGGGATTTTAATGAGAATGGAAGTAGCATGTATTTAAAGGTAACAACAATGTGAAAGTGCAGTAGCCTCCAGGTCTGCAGGCTGAGGGATCTGCCTCAGGTTTGCTCGTTCACACTTTCAAATCAGCATCCTTTTTTGTATATTCACACCCCTTTTGTTTTGAGTTTTGTGACTCTTTCACTGAGCAGTATTGATGATAGCAGCATCAACCCCCAAAAATCCCAAGCCAGTTGTGTGGGGGGTTCAGTAAAACACCAGGAATTCTCTATCAAGAAGTCTGGGACATTCCTCAGCTCATTTAAAAATGGAAATATATGTTGTTATACACCTGCTTTGTTCCCATCAAAGCAGCTGACATGGTACAGGCTAGATACCAAATATGTTTTGGTTTATTTACAAATAACAGAGGAAGGAAAAACAATGAAAAAAAAAAGAAAAAAAGGGGGGGAAAAAAGAAAGAAAAAATATCTGAATGAAATTACCATTTGAAAGAGAATAAAAGGACAGAGTTCTTCCAGCTAATGATCTCCAGAGAAACCAGTTAGGGATGATAACAACCCTTCACCTTCATTCTTTGGCAGTGTTTTTTTTCCCTTCCCTTCTTTGCAGCCTTGAATCTGATGTGAGGAGCTGGTCTGAATTCTGTAGTCATAGGCTCACAGCCAAAACAAGCCAGCAGTATGTTCACAAGATGTTATAATCAGCTGCAACAAGCAACCAATTTTTCTTGCAGCAATTGGACCTAACAGAGGGTGAGGATATGACTTGCTTTGTTTCTCCTTATTTCTTTTTAGCATTCTTTTTTTTCCTCCTTTGTTTTTCGTCCGCAAAAATATATTCCATGCACTGCTAAAATCTGAATACTTACTTTTGGGTTTTTTTTTTTTGTTTTTTTTTTTTTTGTTGTTTTGTTTTGTTTTTATTTGTCTTTTTTAAAGGTTTTTTGGGGTTGGTTTTTTTGTTTGGGTTTGTTTTTTTTTTGCAAAATTGATTTGTATATAAGGACAGTTTAGGAAAAATTGCCTATACTTCTTGAGGCCACATGGTACAGAAATGTCTGCTTGGATCTGGCCTGTACAGAGGTCCTTATGAGATGAGGATTTTTCTACTTGATAAATCCTAACTTTGGGTCATATTTCCTGGAGCAGCCTCTGGAGGACTCATTCACCCTCAAAGATGATGACAGAAGTCACATGGCTACTACTGAAAAACAAAATAAAATGAAAACAAAACAGAAGTTTGAAGATAATAAAGTCAGATAATGAAGTCCTACATCTGTGTGTGGTCCTGTGCTATGGAAGAGCCCAAAGTTTGACCTCTGTTTTCTTGAAGGATTTAAAATGAAAACAGGCAGAAGAGAAATTCATAGTGAAGCAGATAGGGAGATATGCAGTTCCTTTCAGGGGAAATAAATCCATTTGTTTAACTTCTTGTGCCATCTCCATTTGGTCTCTGGATTTTTCACCTTCTTCTTGCATACCCCCAGAATTCAACCTCGTGTCCTCTGCAGAGACACATCTGAACTGGAGAGGAACTACTGCTATAAATGCATCCCCTCAGTGGTACTGGGAATGCTGCTGCATTTGAAGCTTCTGATCTGAGTGCACTTCCACCTTTTTTTGTGGGCCCCTTAATCCCATCCTTCATAACAGCTCTGTCTTGCCTGTCCCACATGAACCTTCCAGCCCAATGTTTGCGCTTGGCCTTTCTCAGTTCTTTCTTTCCATGAAAAAGAAGGCCACAGGAACAGAAAAAAAACTTTTTTTCTGCTGCTCAGGACGTGGCCCCCGTGCCAGGATGTGAGTGGTGTGGCTTGCTCTCCCAACAAACTCAAGGAAAGTGAGTTTTTTCCCTTCCTGCTCATTTCTTATTGAATTCACTTGTTTGCTTGGACAAGAAAGAGACGTCGATCTCTTCTGTGTGCAGTAGTACGAGGACTTGATTTTATTCCAGACCTCAAGCCGCAGAAAAATCCAAACATTAAGAGTGCCCAAGACCTTACAGAGTGAAGATTTATATATAACCCTATATTTACTATTTCAGACACACAGTGCTTCAGAGTTGGTTTCTTCTCCAGCTTGGTTCAGTCTTAGAGTTTTCAAAGAGCCTGGCTCATGGCCTAATGCTAGTCCAGGGGAAATGAGATGATCACAGTGGTAATAATTTGTATGTTGGGCTTTAAGTCAGATGTGGTTTTTCTATTCTTGGTTTATCTGTCCATATGGACTTTCAAAGAGGAGAAAGCAGCGTGGTAACAATTTGCTTGAAAAAGCCTCTGATTTCTTAGTCAGAAGGTTTAAGGGGATTGTTCAACTTTCGTTTAAATGTAAAAAAAATATAGAAGAAATAAAAAAATTGCCAAGCAGTGTAATATTAATCACCCCTGACTGGATGTTATATTGGTGGTGTAGGCAGCCACATGCTTGCATTGACAGGTCCAGTTTTCTTTCAGTTCTCTTTCGATTGCATAAGTCAGGAGCAGTCCTCACTGCAGCTGTGCTGGCAGCAGCAGGATTTTCAGGGGAATCCTCCATTCTGTGTGACCTGGGGATTATGGCATGGGAATACTTTTGCCAGCTGAATATCCACACAACCCTCACCCATCCTGTGTCGAGCCCAGCTCAGAGTGCAGGTGCTGGGGAGGATGAGGAGGGATGTGGGATGGGGCTGGGACAGTGCAAGGAGATCCAGATTTATTCCTCCTCCCTCTCAAGTTCTGCAGGGGGGAGTTAATTTGCTTTTAAAGGAGAGGAAGGGATGGATCTGCATGGTCATGATTTGCCTGTCTCAATTCTTCGTAGTGACAACGTGGTTCAAGTGCAGTGCCATGTACTTGTGTTGGCTTTTGCAACAAAAAAAGTTGCTGTGTTGCCCCACTTTAACCTCTGAATCACAGAATATTCTGAGTTGGGAGCTGAAAGGGGCCCAGAAGGATCAGCAAGTCCAGTTCTTAAGTGAATGGCTCACACTGTGCTGTGACCAACTCAGGCAATCTGAAAGACCTTGAAAGAGAAACAGGGAGTAACCAGCCAGTCAAGACACAGCAATTCACTCCTTTACATCACTCCTTTGATTTTCAGCTGAGAATGTATTGAACTGACACAGCTGACCAAAATTCCTTTCAGTTTCCCTGATCAAGAAATTTAATAAAATGGTAATTCTGATTCATTTTCTTCCCCCCCAAAATTTACTTTGTTCCCATATCTTCTGTGTTCACTTTCCACATCCACTCATGCCAATCAGCTTTACAGTCACAAGCAGGCATGGAAGTTTTTGTGAGGTCTAAGCCTGCATGAAGTTTAACAATATTAAACAAAAGATGCTAATCACACAACATTTTTCACTTTTTTGTGGATAATCTTTGCTTCTAGAAGTATTTCACCTTTAGTCTTAGAAACTATTTAATATCTGAAAGTAATTTCCTCATTTTGTAGTTATGTTTCCAGAGGAATTCTTGAGAATCTATTAAAATTAATTATCTTTTTTTTTTTTTTTTCTTTTAAATTTGGAAATCCCTAATAATAAAAGTCAGGAAGCAATTTTAAAATATATTCATTATCCTACTTCTTCTTTCTCACATCGATTTTCTGTGAAACAGAAATTGCTGCTCTGCAAAGATCTCTGCTGACTACTGTGGTTAGTTGCTACCATATTGATGAGATAAAAATACAAGTGCATTCAGGCAGCACAAAAATGATACTGAAAAGGTTTTCATGTTGCCCTATGTTGTGGTTTCACTGACATCTGCAAAATTCACTGAACAGCTGCACTGGGGTCCTCCTAAATGAGAGGGTTTTTTCCCCAGTTTAGTGAAGCTGAAGGTGAAAACCCAAAAATCAGATTCCCTTTGAAAGATCACCTGAAATGGCTTTGGGAATCCTTCCCTTTAGCATCAGGAGCACAGCTCTGACACAACAAGTTCCAGCAGTCAGAGAAGTTCATTAGGACAGGCAATTAATGCAAAATATTTTTTTGCTTTCCATGCATGAAACAAAATCATGTCCATGGGTTTAGTGCTTTAAAGTACTAAAAAGAGTGGTGGCTTTATTTTTGCTTTTTGGCGGATACCATAATGTTCTGATTTAGTCAGGAAAGAACCCATATATTAAATGCAAATGCACAGAATATGAAGGAGAGTGGATCAAGCCCATGCTGCTTTTAAAGCTCATTTATGGATGCATAAAAACATATATGTTTTATGCATATATTTCATAAAAATGTCCTTCCTCCTTTCTTTGGCTTAGTTTTCCATACCTTTGTCTCCAAGTCTTTGAACTTTTGTCCAGATTAAAGCAAAAGTGAGATTAAACAAACCTTGTGCTAAAAGAACCTTGGATGCTGGATTGTTTCATTAAAAAAATATAATTATTAGGGGGCTCAACTGATCTATTGCAAGACAAACTCATTTAATCTAATTTAGCTGTTCTCTGAGCTTTGTTGTTTTTCCATCTCTTTCAGTGGAAAAGAAAAAAATAAAAAATTGGAGGAATATGCGATTTCTTCTACATATCAGCTGAAAAAGATGATTGCACCTGTCTCTAAGCTTCATGGATAGTTCCTTTTTCTGATTGAGTCCTAAAGTTTAAAGAAATTAACTACTAGCCCCTTGAATGGCCTGCCTTCCAAAACCTTTAGTTTTCTTGTAAAGGTTATTAAACCTCACAGAACAATATAATATTGAAGAAGTGAGGTTGGTGCTAAGAATTTACAAGCAGTAAAGACACTGAACCCAGCCCCAATAAGATTTTTCCACCCCCACTCCCTCACATTCTCTGACAAAATCCTATCTAGAAAGCATCTACCAATCTCTTTAACACTATCTCAGATTCAGTTCAGTATTTTGGATGAATAATTTCAGCCTAGGACTAGATTTTGCACCTTGCACCTAATTTATTTTGTTTCTCACTGGTGACATGTAACTGATCATGTGGGGATGACTCAAATGAGTATTTCTTCAGTGGATCAAATTGCTACCCATTTTCATCCCATTTACTAAGTTCAGTGGAAGTTGTGAAAGGTATTAATTTTGGAGGAACCCTGGGGATTCTTTTAAGGTTTGGCAGGACAGCTTTGCACTTGCAGCAGGAGATGGAGGGCAGGACAAGGCTTCATGTGAGAACAAAACAACTGCTGCCACTTTTAGTGAAAGACTGCAACTGCTTCAAGGTTGTTTTTCTTTTATCATTAGTGGGTACTGCCTCCTTCATTAAAATATCAAGATTGTTTTAGAATTAAAGAGGAGCTCAGAAAGTTTAGCAAATTGCTTTCAGCTGTGGGCTAAACTCAGAACCTGTCCTTTAAACCGAGTAGATCAGGAGTAGATCAGTCTGAATGTTGCTTTGATCCCAAAACACAGGAAGCTAGGGTGGGAGGAAGTGTTTTGCTCTTGTTCTTCTTGTTTCCTAACCTGCCCAGGACTAGGAGGTATGGAAAGAGGTGTAGTGACAACAGATGCTTTAACAAGTCTGCAAAAGCTACTCCCTCCTTTCAGGAGTTTTCTTGTCCCTTCATCTCTTGACTCTTTATGTACCTGGCAAGTTATTCCGTCTCTCCACAGGCCCATTAAGCTTTGTAATACCTGAAATTCATCACACTTGGCCAGCTCATGGAGCTGAGCTGATGAAATAAACTCTACGTGCTGAAATGCGGGGAGAAGAGGCTTTCAGCTTGAGTCTTAGCAATATAAGATCATGAAAAAAAGGAAAACACATTTATTGGCAAGGATCAAGTGACTGTGACATAGGAAAGGAATGAAGCACTGTAGCTGTCCAGTTTTGTACTGTTTACCATAATGATAGTCTCTGGACAGACACTTAGTTTTATTGAAAGCTCTGGCATGATTTATCAAGTGACCACAATCTGAATAATGTCTTCTCTTATTGCTGCAATGACATGCAGAATTCACATCTAATGCCTGTGATTTGTTATCATATGGGTGGATCTGGAAGTTTCTAAGGCTTCTCCTATCTCCAATTAATTTCTCCCATTGCGACAATCTCAATCCTCCCAAACACAGTTTTGCACATAATTAATTTCAAGCCCTGGAGTTTACAGGCATCTCACTGTGCATGAAGTGAAGCACAAATGTAATCGTGGGGCTGGACCTGGGCCACTGATTCTTTGCCTAAAAAATCCCTGACTCGCTGCAGAGGAGCCCAGAGCGTGACCACTTTGGCCAAAACACAAATATTTTGGCTAGGAATGTGGCTGGATGCCCCCAGCCTCCTCCTGCTCCCCTCTGCACTGCAGCCTGGATTGGGGACTTCCATGTATGATCTGCTAGGAAAGGGTGAGGAGGGGATTAGTGTTGGTGGTATCACTCCTGAATATCTGAAGAGCAAAGCCCAGCCCTCCTGGAAAAGTGGCAGGACTGGGGGAAAGCAAACAATCAGTAAATCATGGCAGCAGGACCAAGGGAAAAAGCAGTTATATTTTAATAACTTATTTTGCTTAAGGTAATCAAACCCTTGATTTTGGCCAAAAATCTCTGAAACAAACACAAACACCTAAAAAAAGTCTCACCTAGAAATTACATTTCTTTGTCTGGGGGCATGATTGTGATGCTGTTTTTTAATACAGGGAGGAAACAGCAATGAAACCCTCCATTTTGTTAAAACACTGTGCTCAGTCTGAAAACTAAGCATTTCAGAACTCCATTTAAGCATGATTTCTTTTCTAGGCCTGCTGGTTACTGCTGTTTGCACTCCATTTATTTACCTCATGTCACTAATCAGATGATCACAATATTTCATAAGAAGAAGAAAGGAGTCTTAGGCCCCACCTAATCCAGACAGGTGATGTCAGTGGATGTGGTAATCTCAGGCCATCATCCACCATCCATCTGATTATTCAATTACCTAAACCTACTACTTTGTCAGCTGGGTTTGTGCAACACGTACCAAAACCTACTAGGAAAACAGAATCCATTCCAGAATGCGGAAAATCTGGGATGTGGAAGGTGGATGGGCACATTTGCAGGAGGAGGAAGGAGGCAGAAGATGAATGTGGAATGGTGTTTGTGCTTGTGTTTGGGTTCCAGGAAAGATTTAGAGGTTTCTTTCTATCATGCAGGCCAGGCAGAGATTTCTGCCAAGGGTGCTACCACTCTGAAAGGCAAGTGGTCACACTGGTGTGTCATATTCAGCAATGACAACAATCTCACCAGGAGAAATTCCAATTAATCCAGTCCTCCTCTTGTTTGTCATTTCTAACAGGTAGGCAGTTTACACATCCAGGGAAGTCCACATTGCATCTGCTTAAATTTAGCTTATGACTCCTCCCTTTTTTTTTTTTTTTTTTTAGCTAAGGACAGCAATGATGGTTTTTTATATGCTTTTATAAGAAAATCTACGTGGTAGAGCACAAGTTTGAGGGCAATCCTGAATCCTCCTGCTGTGCAGCTGTTAAGGCATAAGAGGTGCAACCAAAGAAGTTGACTGCAAAGGAGAAAGCAGTGTGAACACTTCAGCTGAGATTTTTAAGTGAGGTAGAGAAAGTACCAGGAGAAATTGCAGGAATCAGATTGATGGCTGGTTTTAAGCACCAAATTATTTGAAGAATAATGAATAACAAAGAATTATTTTTTTTTTTTCTTCTTCTTCTTCTTCTTCTTCTTCTATTAATATAATATATAAAACATTATATAATATGTATTATATATTAATATATTAATTATTATTAAAATAACCATAACCATAACCATAACCATAACCATAACCATAACAATAATAATAATAATAACAATAATAATAATAATAATAATAATAATAATAATAATAATAATAATAATAATAATAATAATTTGCATAAATTTACATCACCACAGTAGTGGGCAGAATGCTTTTCATTGCTGTAGAGGAGACTTGAAAATGAGCAATAGGGACTCCTAAATCTTTTCAGGTTTGGGGCACTCCTCCCAAAGTTAATGGAAATAGAAACTGTGCATCAGTTAATACCCACAGGGACCAGACCTCTGGTCTTCCTGCACTGCACAGCTCTGAGAAATTTGCCAAAAGGCACTGAGGGATTTCCCAATGTGCTCAGCATTACAGCCTGGGAGTTTCATATCCTCGGTCCATTATCAAAGCTTTAGCTCTGGGGTTTGCTTTGTGTGGAAATTCTCAAATGAAGAAAACCTGAACCACTACCCAGCAATAAATCAGGTTAGATTTATACATTTTAGATGATTAATAGCCAAAAAAAGAATTTCAGACCAGTCAAAACTGTAATGATTTCTGTTTTACGCTCACTGATAAAGCTGATTTGAATCTTCTAGCAAGGGAATATTTCTTAGCACTTCTCTACAGGAAATATGATAAAACCCACAAACATTCTGCCTAATTTCCAGCAGACACAAAAAAGGTTAAGTTTTCCCCAACACTGGAATGATAAGCTGTAAGGAGATTTTTGGTGCCATTGAAGGCTGCCAGTGCAAGGATGAGATCATCTACCCTTCCCACCTTGTGATCTGTGTGCAGGGAATCCATCCCTCCTCTCCCAGAGTTGTGTGAGGTTCCAGATCTCTCACAGATCCAAGTCTGTGAGTGGGTCAGCCCATCCTGGAACATCTTCAAACTTGGTAGGATGCTGCTCTCCCTGGACATCTTGGGAATGTGTCAAACATTTTGTGAGAGCAGGAGGGTGGAAAACATTTGAGGCCTGTTTGAGAAATCCAACAAGATATCCTGATGGGAGGATCTACTGCTCTGATGCAGGAGGACATCCTTAACACGTGAAATCTAGTAGATACCTGTTTAAACTGAAATTATTCCATTGTCTTGAAACTGGCTTCAGTGCCTTACAAAACATTTACAGTAGATAGGTCTTGTCTCAGTGACAAAATGCGTGTAGGCCCAGCTGAGACAACAATACATATTTTCAAAGGCTTATTCACGTTTCAAACAGTTCAAACCTGGGCTTTCTGTCAGTCATTACCTCTGCAGCTTTACCTTTCAAAGTTGTAAAGCTTGGTAGAAATAAAAAAAGATTAAAAAAAAGGAAGAAATATGGCAACAGCATCTGGATTTTATTTGCTCAGACTAGTGTTATTTCTTCACCTTTGGTCAGCATTTTACTCCCCTAAACAGGTGAAATTCACAGAAGAAACTGGATCCATGTCCAGATTGTTAATACACATTGTAAACTGTCATTCATTCTTTTTTTTTACATAATAAATATTTACATGAAAAGGGAATACTGTCAAAAAAATTCCAATGATATATTTATGTTTCATTTTTTTTCCCCCAAACCTAAGAAATATTTGTGTATTTTTGTGGCATTTCTATTCAACCTGCCTTTAGACAAAAAAAAAAAAGCAAAGAAAAAGAGGGGGAAGGGGGAGAAGAAGAATACTTCTGCTAAACAAGGTGCTACTAAAATAGTAGTAATAACAATAACAACAATAATAGTAATGCATTCCACAGTTATGATTGTTACGCCTGCATTGTTAAGTCTTGACATTTTCAGAAAGGAGGAGGAATGCAAATGAAATTTCTGGTGGGGCAGAGCATGATTCTGGCACTGAAAGCATCTGGACTAACCTGAAATCTGAAGACAAGTTGTTTAAAAACAAAGGAACTGGAGGCTACAGCTCAGTTGCAGATTTGTTGACTTAGCATGAAGAGCCCCCAGAGATGGATTCAGAAATGAGTTGCAAAGAGCACAATTTCTGCTGTTTTCAGAGAGGTGTAGAGCATTTAAAACAAGGTCCTGGGATCCTGTAAATTTCGGAGAGGCAGCACGTGGCTGGGGCTGGAAGGAACCTCTGGATGTGGCAACCTCAGGCCGTCATCCACAAGCCCATAGTCCCATCAGGGCCCTGTTCAGGTGGGTTTTGAACGAGGATCTCCATGGATGGAGGCTCCACAGCCTCTCTGGGGAAGCTGTCCCCATGCCCAGCTGCGTGGTCAGGTTTATTTGCACTTGTGTGGAATTTTCTGTGTTTCAGTTTGTGCCTGTTGTCCTTCCCTGGACACCACTGAGACGGGTCTGTCTCTGCTTTGCACACTCCCACCACCTCCTTTCACACATGATTACATGTGTAATTTTACATTTCAGCCCCTACCAAGACACAAAATCCCTCCTTGCTGCTCCTTCAGCAAACCCCCATCAAAGGAGCAATATCTGAGTCGTGGCTGAGTACACTCAGTGAAGGAACACTTGCGGGAACAGATGGTTTTTATCATCCTCCTTCTGGCAGGCTTTCACTGTGGGGGTTTTGTCTCATGCACATGCTGGAATACCCCTGTGGATTGGTTTGTGCGGGCACAGCCAGCTGCCAATTCAAACAGCATGCTGTGGAAATGCAGAGGTCTTTCTCCTAGGAATGGTGGGGAACGTCCCGTGGCAGTCCCTCTGGCTTCGCTCCACCAAGATGCTTCCACTCACAGAGTTAACCTGAAATTAAAATGTTATGTAATCACATTGTGAGAACAAAGAGGATCCAGGTGCTTTAAAGTGCACTTCTGGCAGAGGATATGGTTCTGAAAAGGAGATTTGGTTTTATCCAACTGTCTTTTTTTTTCTTTCTTTCTTTCTTGATTTTTCTCTCTCTCTCTTTTTTTTTTTTTTTTATTCACTTTGTTTTTCTTTTTCACACATAAAAAAAAAAAAGAAGAAAAAAGAAAAAGAAAAAAGAAAGTATAGTTAAGGAAATGTTTCCCCTTCATTTCTCTCTCCCACTAATTTTTGTTCCTTGGCTTGTTGGGTTTTTTATTTTGCTTGTTTGGTTAGATTTTTTTCTAGTAGGTCTTTCACATAGAAAACCCAATTCTAAGAAAAACTGAGTCTATGGAGACCATGAACAGCTCAGCTCTAACAGGTGACCACTTTATTTTTCCTTCTCAGAGGAAACAGAGGATATTCTTATATCTAAGAACATATATAATTCTTTAGACTGATCCTCAAGGTCTCCAATACCAGAGAAATTGTTGATTATTCTTGTATTTAGTGCAAAGTTTTTTTTGGTAGCAGCAAAGCTGATGCCTGGCTCTGTGCACACAGTCACCAAGGTTATTTTTGGAAGAGGTCCTGCCTGGTCCCACAGCTCTTCTCTGATCCTTCTTTGGCCTGCATGAGCACATCATGCATGCTGCCCCCCCAAAAAACCCCAATGCTCCTATTTTTTTTACCTCTTTAATCCTGCAGTACAAGTTTGTAAAATTACAGTTGGAAAAGTTGCAGCTTGAGGCCGTGGTTAATGGTTTGCATGGGAGATTGAGTGCAGTATTAAAGAAGATACTGCATGAACATTCTCACACCATTCCAGGGGTCACAGCGTCCTCTTTCTCCAGGCTCAACCCCAGGTTTCCCATAGGAACCTCAGGCATCACATTTACCAAAATAAATAGTTTCAGAGTGGTACAGCACCAAGTCTCTGATTAATCTCTGCTAAACAACCAATATCTCTCAAAAACTGAACACCTCCCAACTCTGAATTTCTCCTTCCCTTTAATTTGCTGTGAATTGTATTTACTTGTGTCATCTTCACATCTTTATATTCATTTTGCCTGTTGGAAGCCAAGCACAGCAGCACTAACAACTGTTTTTCTCTTCAGCTTGGGTGCCCAAACTCTGCTAAGCCTTGGGCATGCTTTGAGCCTTTTATGAAATAGTCAAAATATCTGTGTTTAAAACATCAGCTCCCAAAATTTCAGCATCACAAACCACTCTTACCCAGAAGGATGCTGACTGAATTACCTTCACACTTCCAGTCAATTTTCAATTGAAAGCCCCAACTGTGGCCTTGTTCCAATGGCAGTCTGCAGGTCACAAATGTATAAATTAAAATATATATTAAAAATTGGAAGTACCTCAAGCTATTTCTGTTTTTATATCCACATTATGCAAAACACATCGAACACATGGCATTTGCAGCTCACAGCCAAACTGGGCTCAGTTTAAAACAAGCACATATTTGTTTAGAACTGACCTGCTTTTAAAACAATTGCACAATTGGGCTTTTTTTTCCTTTGTTAGTTAATGGGTTTATTAAAAACATATTTACATAGCTTAAACAGAAAAACAAAACAAAACAAAAAACAAAAAAAAAACCCAACAAAACAAGAACAACAAAAAACAAAACAGAAAAACAAACCCAAGAGATCATTTTCTTATCTGAGCTTTTGCAGAAGATATGATGATGAAAATCACATATTTCACAAACAGATTTTGGGGAAAAAAAGCCAACAAACCACTCGTGGGATTTTTAATCTCTTCAATCATGTATTTGCAGTTATACAGAACAAAATGGCATATATTAGATGAGTAATCACAGCGAAACAGATATCTCTTTGTAAAATCAAGTGTCCCAACATAATAATTTTATGCTGATAGGCTTATTATTAAAAAATAATAGTCATTATTATAGTGCAGCTAGTGGTGTAGATGGTTCCTGGTTCAGGCTTAAGAACATATGTCTTCCAACAAAAAATAACCAATCTGTTGCTTTAACATGTCCCCTTTTTTTTTCCAATGATGAAAAATTTGCATCTTATTAAAAGAAAAACAACAATGTATGACATTTTATAGAAGCATTAACTTCTGGCTTTTCCAAATACTCAGAGCAGTTAATACATTCCGGGCAAGGATCAATTGGAGTAGAAATAAATTACTTCTGATTGTTTGCCTTGTCCTAATAACAATTTTCAGGCGTAAGGATTCGCACCAAAGCACTCAGTGAAGAGGAAAAAACTTATTTTGGGTTCATTAATTATACAGGGCAAAAGGGACATGAGCCCACTGCTTCTGCACAAGCAAGAACTTCAGGAGGAATTCTTCAGAATGATCTGAAGCAGTGACAGAAATACAGGACAATTTGTGAAAGGGCTTCAGAGATCAAAGTGTTCTATCAGAGATTGGAACATTCTAGCAAACACTCAAAGTTGAGCAGGACTTTAGTTTTCAAGCAAAAATTTTTACTGCCAAAATAGCAGAATGACTGACATCAGAACAGTTCATGGCATCTACACACTGTATTTAAAATAGCATTAGAAATTGTCTAAAGTTGGACATTTAGCTTGTTTTTGTTGTTAAACTTGAGCTTTTTTTCCTCTGTAGGTGACACTTACATAGAACTAATAGTAGAAAAATAAGAAAAAATACTTGAATCATACATAAAAGCTAGGTGTGGGTAAAATATATATTAAAAAAAAAAAATCTATCAATGTCTTTACAAATGAGACAGAATAAATTTAAGCGGCAACAATCCAGTTGTCTGAGAAATCCAAAGTTCTTTATGAAATAGAAAAAGAAAAAGTTTATTCCTTACCTTTAAGTCTGAGAAATCCAAAGTTCTTTATGAAATAGAAAAAGAAAAAGTTTATTCCTTACCTTTAAGAATAAGAAATATTTTGCCCTGGTCATTCTTGTTATTGTTGGTACAACAAAGTTTCTCAGAGCCTCTACAACACCATCACTGGTCCACAGATATTATCAAATCCTGCAATTATGGTCATTCCTTGGAAAGGGAGCAGCCAGAAAGTCAGAAATAAACCCAAATGAAGCCCTGGCACTCTTGAGCATTCAGCAAGTGCTATAGTTTTTCACAGGTCTTTCAAATTAGTTGAAGTGATTTTTTTATTTTTTTTTTACCATGGGTCTTTCCTTCCTGTCTGCCATTGTGCAGTGTCCCCCCAGCCTCACAAATGTATTTTTCTTTTACTTTGGCTAAGAAAAGCATTTTTGGACCTCAAAATGAAACTATTTTGTGCCTCTGAGCTGGAAAGGACCCAGCCACCATCTGAAGTCCCCACAGCACTGTGGACTGTGATAGGTAGCATTAACACTGATAATCTTACACAGAAGAGCAAATTCCAGTTTGGGTTTGGTTTATTTTTCCACTGCAAAGTGGTTAATGTATACTTTAAAGGAAATTTTTGGTGGTTTTGTGTTTGAGGAAATAAAGAGAGTTTTGACCAATGTCTGTCTGTGTGTCTGCAGAGAGCAGTGAATGTGGCTGTACAATTTAGTAGAACACTAACTCTGCTTCTACCCTTCTAAACCAAGTCTTTCCAAGCTTTCCTATTATGTTTTTCTTAATAGTTTTATTGTTTTAATAGAAAAATTGAAGGAGGTAATAAAAGTAACTTCCCTGTGATGTTTTGTATTTGTTCTACTACTTTAAAATTCAGTTGATGAGGCGCTACTGAAACTTGCCCAGTCACTTGGCTTGGACCTCAGATGCATAAAATTTAATTTTAAGTTTTGTGTCTACCACTGAGGGGTTTTTTTTCACAGCCAGGCATACTTTGGGTTTAATATCTTAATAAACAAGATGCATTTCAAATTAGTCTCATAATTTTTTTACAGTGCGGGAGAAACGGAGCGGGGAGGACTCGTTTCAGTTTGATGTCATGTTTTGACTCAACACAAAACATTTTTTTGTTGTTTTGCCAAAAAAAAAAATTGTATTCAGCTGTGAGTCAAGGCAAGCCAGAACCTCCCAACTATTTTATTCTGGCTGTTATACTGAAAAAAATTCATTAATCACTCAGAGATATGTTGCTATACCACAGGATGAGTGGCCATTTGTTTTTGTGCTCTTTTGGGTACAGTGGGAGGGTGCATTGCTTCTCCATGTAATTATCTCTCTTTTTTTTGTTTGTTTATTTTTTGTTTATGTAAGTTGGTTTTTTTTTAGTTCATTTACTATCACTGTTATTGATACCTGTCCAAACCAGAGGCATCAGGATCAAAGGACACTGCCAAAAGAGTTTTTCTACATCCTGCCCTTTACCTATTCAACCTAAATTAACCAAGGAAATGTTGTTCAAGGTATTTGCAGTTGTAGTTCAGGGCTTTTCTGTGCTTGACACTCAAATGTTTAACCCAATTCTCACCCACTCCTGAAATTTTCTGAAATTTTACAGTGTTGCAGAAATCAGACTTAAAAACCTCAACATTTTTTCCAAAATTAATTTTCTGGCCTCAGAGCAGCACTGGTCATTTCCACTGTGGTGAAGCGATTTTAGCTCCATCTTTCTAGGATTTTATGCCTCTTTTTCACAGGTGCAACTGATGATACTGAATATTCAGTAGTGAAAAATCACATATGATGAATCCTGTATCATCTCCATAAAAGATGAAGGCAGAAAACCAAGTAATGAACCCTAATTTTTGGGTTAGAAAACCTGAAAGGGCTGAGTCACATTCTGATTTCTGGTATGACAGTGTGGAATAAAAGATCACACAGCCTTAAAAACAGTATCATGGCATTTGTAGCAGATCAAATTCACAATTCTTTGTGGTGAAGTTAGCATCCAGGGGAAAATTCAGACTTAATTCACCATCTCCCCATGGCTTCAAACTGAATGTCCTACCTCAATTAGAAATGGAAAACAATGTTTTTAATGAATAACCATGCAATTTGTTAAACTACTGTGACACTGATAACCTTTACATTCATTTAAATTGCACTCATTTTATTGAAAATGTTTCCTTTCCTTTTCTGACCTGATTTCATGTTCTGGAATCTGATGCAAGAATTAGACATCCCAAAAATCAGCAATCAAACAAAACCTGAGGAAGAAGTAACCTTTTCCATCTGTAAGCCTCAACTAAGAGTTGCTCTGATATCTCCCCAGTGAGGACAGCCTGGTGTGGACAGTTGAGAGACAAGTTCTAAAGACTTTATAATTGTCATAGCTTGCTTTCTTTTTTTGACTAATCTAGAGACTGAACATTGTAGTTGATTAAAAATTGAAATGCACAGCATTAAGAGCTTGATGGAATTAATATTCTCTGCAATTACTGAGTGAAAAAAAGACACTAAAGAAAACTTTAAAAAAGCCAGAAATTTAGATTTGGTAAAAAACCATCTAAGACAGCACAGATTTACCATTCCATTGGATGATCATACAATTAGCTTTCTGTGGATTTTGGGCTGGGTTTTTGTTTGTTTGTTTGTTTTTTGTTTGTCTGTTTTTGTTTTGTTTGCTTTTGGTTTTTGTTTGTTTGGGGTTTTTATTATTGGTTTGGAATTTTAGGTTGGTTGATTGGTCTCTTGCCATGGGTTTTTGTTAACAACTTTTGACTTTCCAGAAAACATCTCCACCTGCATGCTTTGCACTCCACTCCATGACTTTTCTGGACAATTATTTCCTTGTACTTTTCCTGATCCTTATGCTTGCATTTATCATTCCCTCCTATCTCCCAAGCTTTAATTTCCTGCAGGATGGTTGCTTTGCTCTCTAATGAAATATTTCTGGAGCCTGATGGCAGCTCTGTCATAGAAGAGAAAACCCTGTGGGACACTTTGGATACAGGGGCAGATTTTCAGTGGGCTGGATCTGTAGTGACTCTCACTTTAGGGGCCTGCAAACACCAGTTTCTTTCCCTGAAGAGTGGAAAAAAAACCCCAAGAGAGAGAGCTGAAGCCTTTTAGCACTGTTCCCTGTCTCTTTTTTAGCTTTTGACAGTCTTGTTTCCCAGCACCATTTCCTTCCAGCATACACATGTATTGCAGTGGGTTTTCCCACACCAACAAGAAATTTAAAGCTCTGTCTTTCACAGACACAACTTAACCTCTTGTCACTTCCAGATACTACCTATGCCCTTTTCCCTTTTGAGAAAATCAGGTTAATTGCCACCTCTTACATGATCCTTTTGCTTTTTAGATGGTGTTCACCTCCCCAGTCTCATGTGTCCTCCTCACAGTTGTGAATATTTAATGTCTCCACTCCCCAGCCCTGTCTGCAGTTTGGTTCTCCTGCTCAAACCATCAGGATCTCTGTCCTCTTTCCTCTTTTGGTTAAGGCTGGAGGGTGAGGGGGCACATCTGTGATTGGGATCCTTTCAGGACAACCACTGCAAAAGGAAATGCTGCCTCTGTAAAGCTTCCATCATCTCTTCCTTCCTGTGCCATTCGGTTAATGGTGAGAAAAGTGGAGGGATGTAAAAGCTTCCAGCTCCATCTACAGCATCAGGATATGAAAAAAAACAGGCTTGGCAACTCATTGCATTTTTTCCCAGGTGAGGCTGAAATCCTTAGATTTCAAGGATGGAAAACATCAAGACTTGTTGCCACCACATGGTTTAGAGTTTCAGAAAAAAACCCAAAACCTTCCTGTGGAGCTCCTGAGAGGTGGCAATGTTGTTCCTGCTGTTCCTCCACACTTTGCCCTGGAGAAGCAAACTGATATTCACCAGCTTGCTTTAGCAAGGAAGACAAGATCAATCATCCTGGAGTGTATTTTGCTATTTTGTAGCTCAGACTAAATTCAAAAAAGAAGAAAGAAGAAATAAAGAAGAAAGAAAAAAGAAAGAAGAAAGAAGAAAGAAGAAAGAAGAAAGAAGAAAGAAGAAAGAAGAAAGAAGAAAGAAGAAAGAAGAAGAAAGAAGAAAGAAGAAAGGAGAAAGGAGAAAGGAGAAAGGAGAAAGAAGAAATAAGAAATAAGAAAGAAGAAAGAAGAAAGAAGAAAGGAGAAAGAAGAAAAAAGAAAGAAGAAAAAAGAAAGAAGAAAAAAGAAAGAAGAAAGGAGAAAGAAGCTTCAAGAAGAAGAAGAAGAAGAAGAAAAAACATTATCTCACTTGGTTTTGAGTCAGATTCTCCAGAATCCTCAGGGAGCAGAAGAGCAAACAAGACTATGTTCTGAATGTTCCCGTTCATGAGCTGGGCTCAAACAAATGCAGCAGAGCAAATAGAAACACACTCAAATCCAAAAGCAAACCTATCCCCTGAAAGCCAGGACACTGACTGGGGTTACAAGGGAGCCAGAAAAAAGCAGGAGAAGGTATTCTGGTGTGGAGGACACCCATGCTGTGACATGGAGACCAGGAGGAGAAGGACTTTGACCCTCACCACTGGATTAGTGTGGAAAATTGTGAGAAAATAATTTTCCCTTTCAAATTCTGGGGCTGATTCAAAAATATTTTTCTTTGTGCAGAGAAAGCTAACCAGGCATGTTCTCTGTCTGGGAATTTCAGTATTTCATACAATGGACTTGCAGTCAGCTTGTTCAGCTCTCACCCATCTCTGGAGAGATTTCTAGGTCATGTTGCAAGTCAGTGTGAAATGGCAGTGGAAGTTGCAGAGAGGCTGAAAGAGCTGTTTTTGACTTGCATTAGCTAAGGATATTTCATGGCTCAACAGGAAGGAAGAAGGTGTGGGATATGATGCTTACAGTTTAGTCTCCACAGTCACAGCAATCGCAGTAAATCTTTAAGTAGCTTCCCTTCCACCACCTAATCCACTTTCATTTAATTTTATGAAATATCAGTAAGTGATAATTAATTTTAAGAGGTGTTTTGATTTCCTCAGAATCATGGCACGCATGCAAATGCAGAAAATGGACTGCAACAGCCCTCTTGACTATGACATGGTTTGTTATGGAAAAACAATTAACAAGAAGCAATGAAATCTGATTTCTTTAATCTGTCTTGTGATGAAAGCTTCCCTGATGTGTACTTGTCTTTCTGGAAGCACTCAGGGCTGCCACTAATCCTTTGCATTCTTTAGAGAATGCTCATTGATTTAACTACCATCAAATGTAATTATGTTGTCCACAGGTATGTTTGTCATGCACTTACACTGACGTATCTTTGAGGCCATTAAGTAATTTATCCTGAACATGGAAGGATAAGAAGGGATCATCTAAAGCTGTGTTTCTGCGGCCTCCTGGATGCCTTTGACCTCACTTTCTGCTGCACAGGTTTTGTAATCACATGGAGGCAGGTCAAAACAAACCACTCTTCAGACACCTTGTAGGCCCCACATCCAAATTTAAAAATAAACACAATTTCACTAAGTGGCTGAAGATTTGAAATTTTAATCTTAATTCCGCTTAATTAGACCAAAACTAGATGTTGGTAATGTGTATCTGCCATCTAGTTTTCTCATGGGTGTTAGAACAGAATGAATTAAAATATCATAGAATGGTTTGGTTTGGAAGCAACATTAAAGGTCCTCCTTTGCCATGGGCAGGTATACCTTCCACTAGACTAGGCTGATCAGGGCCCCATCCAAACTGGCCTGGAACACTTCCAGGGATGGAAGATTAACTTCTCTGGGCAATCTGTTCCAGTGCCTCACCGCCCTCACAGTAAAGAAACTCTTCCTAGCGTCTAATCTAAACCTTCTCTCTTTGGTTTGAAACCATTCTGCCTCATCCTGATACCACTATCTGCCTGGTAAAATGCCCCCTCCCTCCCCTTTAAAAGCCCCCTTCAGGTACTGGAAAGCTGCAATGAGGTCTCCCTGAAGCCTTCTCTTCTCCAGGTTGAACCCAAACAGTCTCAGCCTGTTCTTATGGAAGAGGGCTCCAGCTCTTTGGCTCATGTCCACCTTTATGTCCAGCAGAAGAATCCCCAAATCCTTCTCCACAGGGCTGCCTCAATGAATTCTTCTCCCTATCTCACTTCCAGGATTGCCCTGACCCAGATGCAGCACCTGGCACCTGGACTTGAACTTCCTGATGTTCTTGTTCACAGCTTCTCTCTTGCAACCAAATAAGGAATAAGTCTTGAGAGCCACCTTAACGTAAGAGTGAGAAAAATAAACCCTTCTTCCTTCTAAATTTAGTGCCAAAGATGCCTGGATTTCAAAGAGACTGTAATCCTAACACTATTTGGAAAGAAGGTTGAGGAAGATCTGCCCCCATAACAATTTCCCCACCAGTGGTCATGCAATTCCCTCACTATCAGCAACTCAGGAACAGATGGAATTGAATTCCAGCCTCTTGATAAGAGGAGATTCCAGTCCCACTCCCTCCATGGTTTATTCTGGTGCAAGGAAATGAGAACCTCTTGCTACTATTGTTTACCTGACCACATAAATAGTGTTTATAGATTTCTTTGGGGCTATTTTGCACCTGCAAAGGACAGCTCCGCCTCTCTGAGCATTGCAGGCAAATAATCTCTCCACTCAGACATTATGCACAGTGGATAATTGAAATATTGAAAATCTTTCCACTCAGACATTATGCACAGTGGATAATTGAAATATTGAAACCAAGGCTGGAGGCTCAGGATGCCCTGCAGTGATCGTCCAAGGAGGAGCTGTGTTCCTTCTCTTTCACCCTGATGGCTGCAAAGTATTTTTTCTGTGCTCTTTAGGATGAATCAACCATCAACCATACAATTTTAGGATGTTCAACCATTGAAACATCCAGCCTGGAAACCCTACTGACCTACTGGTCATGTGAAGACATCTCTTCAGGTCCTCTGCACAGTGCCTTGGACTAAGGATCCAGGGATTTTGCCTGGAGCAAAATACTTTGAGTAATCCAACCACATATTTTTTTTACATATCACAACGGGCTCCACATAAATGTTGCAGCTCTGGAGCCTGTTTTTGTATTCTTTTCTAAAAACAGAGCAGGTGGTGCCTGTAAGATGAGGGTTCTCCAGTTTGAAACTGAAATCCATTTCAATCTGAGTCTTCATGGCTCTTCCAAAAGCTCCTTGGGAGGTCAGGATGGTGTGTATTTTCAAGGCAACTGAAGCATGTTTATTAGTTTATGGCATGTTGTACCTGTTGTGCAGGTAGATAAGTTATTTTAATAACTGGCCCAGCTACTTCCCTGTACATTAAAGGAAGAAGTAAAATTTATTTTTTTATGAAGTCCATCATCATGTAAAGACAGCTATGGCCCTATTTCCACGTGGACATAACAGTCTGCTTTTTAGCATACACTCATCTTAATCTGTTTGTTCTGGCATAAATGTGTCCTTCCCACACTGAAATGTCATTTCATTCTCATGGTAGGGTCAAAAGAAATCAAAATTATCTGTAAACACTGAAATGCTGAACTGTCATTGTGTACTAACCCCTATTCTTTATCAGCATAGTAGAAACTAATGAAAAAAATGGCACAAATTATTCTGATATTTCAATCCTTCCAAGAGCAGCTTTTTGCTTTGCAATTATTGACCTGCCCAGCTGTCACTGACACAAGTTATTTAAGTTTTTCAAAATGCCATTTGGATTTCACATCCATCCCTCCCCCATCTAGCCTTTTCAAAAACGCTCTGAAGTAAAGCAACATTTTTGCCAAAATGGGAACCATATGATTTTCTCTGCAATGCAAGCAGTAAAAATTGCAGGGATGGTGTATGTGGTCAGTGAAACAGCAAACAAGGAGAAGGAGGAATGTGTGCACACAAAAACAAAGAAACTGCAGAAAAGAGAAGTGATCAGGACTGTGCTGGTGTACTTGTTTGCCCTTTGCCAAGCAGAACCAGGACACAGGCACAATTAAAGCATGCAGCCTGGGATTGCCCTCTGAAATCCCTGGCCATGCAGTTTTCTGGTGCCTTCATAATTATGTTGTGGAACAGAGACTGCTGGGACATCACAACAAGTCACAACATCTTTGAGCAACCCGTAATTTGCAGCATTATAATGGTAATACAGCTGCATGGATGAAAAAGCTTTGTGGACCCACTGGTAAGGACTGATTCATTGCTGAAGTCAGACATTTTCATTAAAGTTTAGATCAGGAAAACAATGTGTGGGTAACTGCTCCACTCAACAGGAGTAAGAGGTGAAACTGTTGCTGCAGAGAAATTTGATTCCTGAGTTACTGCCCAAAGCCTTTCCTTCAGCAAATAAACAACCAAATTATTTGCTCTTTACTGTTAAGCTCATGTTTCTGTTAGAAGAAATTAAGTGTCCCCGCAGAACTGAAAAAATTAGAGTAGGGAGCAAGTTGTCAGATGGGCCTAAAGCTGTAAACAGACCTAAGTACCAGAAAGGTGCCAGTTTGCAGCTAAGATTTACATAAAAGGAAAGAAAGCTTATTCACAGTGTCCCTGTTTTCAGAGATGCAGTTTAACTGCATGCTCTGGCCCTACTGCAGCTCCTGTGAGGTGCCCCACTAATATCTCCAACTCTGGAGACTTCAGCCAAAATTTTACAGCATTTTTACAAAGGCGTACAAAAAAATTAAATTCACCCAGAAAAAAAACAAAAACCAACAATAACATATAACACCACATGACGTTGAAAATTGTTCAGGGGCCCACAGCATGCAAAAAGAAACATGTTTCTAAGATCTGATCTGTACCTCTTTCAGCTCCCACACTGCCTGAGGATGCAGCAAGAGTTATGAACCTTGATGTTTCATTAAAAGATTAGCAGCAGCATCAACTGGCTGCACTGGAGAGCAAATGAAAGCTGAGATATTCCATGATGCTGAGATAAGAGAATGACTCTCCTGTGTGCCATGAGTGGCTGTGCTCCTCTCTTCCATCAGGAGAGAGGGAATTTTTGCAGTGGAAACACAGTGCCTGATCAGTACCCGACACTAATGATGCCTTAGGATTTTAGCATTTTATATTTTTCATGTATTTGTAATCCTGCAATTCTTTAGTGTGTAACTCTAAACTCCATACACAGTGTTGGATGCTGCTTTCCCCTCTTGGTCAGACACAGCAATTCCTCTCCAGGCCTGGGAATCAAGGACACCCCACTGCCTCAGGCCTGAGAGATATAAACAAATGTGAGCTGGGAGGGAGCAAATATGGGGTAAATGACTTCATTACCTGCAGCTGTAATTGGGAGATTAACCTCCCGTATGCAAATGGACGAAACTAATAAAAGTCTGAAAACCCATTATCCTTTTTTTGGGTGCAGCCCCTGGTGGGAGCTTTGTCTGCCCTAAATGTACCTGAGGGCCCTTCAATAAATATAACCACTTTTTATTCCCTTAGTTTTGTTTGGCCCCTGTTTTTGGGTAGTCCCAACAAGGCATCACTAACACCCTTCTGGGGCACACTGGAAGTCACACAGCTGCCTGAATTCTCAGTTCCTGCCACGCTGGTGAGCAGGGGAGGAGAGGAGGAGCTGCCCCAGCAGAGGAAGAGACCCCAAAGGACGCGGAGCTGTGGCTGGATGAGCCAGAGCTGTCCTGCAGGAGTTCTTCCAGCTGGCACCAGATAAAGGAGCCCTGCAGCTATTCTGATTTTCACTGGAGGGGTGGCTCTGAGCCAGGTGCTGGGTCTGAAGAGGCCTGAACCCAACAAGTTGAGTATCAAGCCTGTAATGCTAAAGAGGAAAGCAAAGTAAAGGTGCTTATCCAAGTTTAACTCAGAATTTTGGGCCATAAAATGAGCTCTGTATAGCACTTAGCTAAAACAGAATACCTGAGGGGTTATAAATCTTTTCCCTTGAATTGCAGCACGTTGGCATGGACAGCAAATGCTGTTGTGGAAGAGTTATTTCATTGCATGACAATTGAAATGAATGTTGTGGAAGCATTTACACATGTTCCTTTGGATGTTACCATTCCCTTTGCTTTGATAAGACGCAGGCAAAATAGCTTTCATAACTTTAAAAATCCCTTTTCACTCATATTTTATATAAGCCCTGTAGAATCGAAAGTACAATACATTTCCTCGCTGCAATCAATCTCTCTTGTACATGGCTATGGATAGAAATACACAGAAACACCTGGTTTGCTATTCTGGGATCTCACATTTAGGCTGATATCTTGCCACCATTTTCTACATTTCTTTCTAAAAACACACAAGTGCATGTCAGTTAGTATAAACATACTTAGATGTATAAAATTGCTCTAAATTCCGATACTGGTTTGGAATAAAATTAAAATACATAAGATACTTTTTTTTTGCTTACCTATATCAGGGTCTGCTACAAGAAACAACAAGCATAATAAAATATTTTTAGGAGTAAACCATTACTAGAATTAGTACATACATTTGTTTTGGGCTTTTAAGAACTCATTTAGTACCTTATTTACTAATAAAACTGTGAATTTTATAATTATTTCTTTTTATGAATGTCAAAATGGGGCTCAGGAATGAGCTGAGAGCCTCTCTCCTTCTGACTGGGTTGATCTGAAATTTATCTCAAAGAGTTTAACCACATTATAAATACGACTAGTCAAACTTCTTCTGAATAATTTCCTTGATGGAAAACAGGTGGTTTTTTTGTCTTGGTTTTTTTTTTTTTTTTGTTGGTGGTTTTTGGTTTTTTTTAAAGAGAAAAGATTTTCATAAATATATTTACATTTCTTAAAATGAAGATAGGGAGTGATTTGGTTAGCAAAAAGTATGTTGGAAGCAAAAAATGAAAACATACTTGCTTTCATCTCCATTCTTCATGCTGAAGAGATGATTCTCTCCCACCTAAATCTAATCACAGTGTGAAGCACAGTTTGAGCCTCCAGACTTCAGTTCCTTCCCAAAACCCACAAAAACTCTCCAAAAATGAAATACACCAAGAGGACCTTTCCACCTCATCCTCCCCTTTTTTCAGGCCCCACATTAGAGACAAAAAAGTATCATTTATTTTTAATTTTAACCTAAAGCCCAACTGGCATTTTGCACACATAAGATTACTCTTTGAGGAAAATTTTCTTCTGAAGGAAAAGAAATCTTTGTGGGGTACAGTCAAATCCAGTTCTTCAGCATTGCTGGTGTATGATTTCCCATGGAGCTGGTAGCAAACCCTTTGCTTCTCAGAGATACAGTAAGTATTTCTCAGTAACCCATTTTTTAGCTTTTGGACTCCCAGGAAGACACAAAAAATATCAGTCAGTATTACAGAACTGATTTTTCTTTTTCATTTTTCTTAAAAGAAAAGATGGCATAGTCAGTATTCTTCATTAATGCGTTATTTCACACTGTTTATAAATTTGTCTTCCCTCTAACAATGAGCTCAAGACAACAAATTCATATAGGCTCCAGGATTTTGTATAATCCAGAAAATAAGTGTAAAATGAAAAAAAAAAAAAAACAAAAATACAACCCACCCAAACCAAACAAAAAGAAAACAAAAACCAGCTTCAGAGCTATTCTGAACATAAAAAGTCATCTGTAAATTTAAAGATGAAAGAATATGATTTATGACTAACTGAGCTTCGAAAGCCAGACTTTTTAGGTGAAAAAAACAAAACCAAAAGAACCAAAACCTTGTTATAAAATTCTTCTGCAATTATGCATAAATAAGTAAATAAATGTTAATTTTGAGACTGCCAAAACTCCAGAATACTCAGCAGGTCATGGATCATAATTTTTCTCTTGCTGCCATCAACATTCTGCTGGAGAAACAGATGTTAAAGGCATCATAACTCATCAAGTGGTGCGTGTTTGAGCAAAGCAAAATGTCCTCACCTATGGCTGATTTTTATTTGGAGGTACAAGCCCTCCCTGAGAACTGGCAAACTGCATGTCCTAAAACCATGCCTGCAAAACCCATACATGTCAGATCTGAAGAAAAATGCAGTGAGAGAATTTCCTTAACTTTTGAGCCTTGGTGGCACTTGTGAAGTGAAATACCAAACACAGCTTCTGAACTAACCTAATATCTTCTCTGATCACAGTGTGGAAGGTAAATGCACCCTTGAAAACCATAATTTATACGGTAATTTAACCTTTTGTTTTCTTCTCTGGGAAGGGCACTCAAGTCTGCCTCCATTTTAATAAATACATTGATGATTTTTAATTTTTTTTCAAAGATGGAGTGAGTTTGGTTCCTGAGGTCATGTGGTATTTCTGCTTCCATACCACAGCAAGAATTTCACGAAAATGAGATCAAAAACCTTCCTGGAAGAAGAGGTGCCTGTAAAAAAGTGTGAAAAGGTGGCCTGAAAAGTGATGGGATCTGTGGAGCTTGATGGGGTGTAAAGCTCAGTCAAGAGAAAAATGGAAGGATGGAGCAATGCATGCACAAATCCCATGAAGCACTCTAACATGAAACTTCCAAGAACCAATTTGCTTGTCTGTCAAGATAATTTGTCCCTAGACTGAAGTGTTACAAAAATTATATCTAATTTTTAAAAATTGTATTAAGGACAAAGCTCTTTTTTTAAAGTTTGGGTTGGATTTTTTTTTTTTTTTTAATTCATTTTCCTCTGCTCAAAGAGCATTAAAAAAATAGTGCTCCATGAGGGGTTTCCTTTCTAGTTCAGTGACCAAAATAAAAAAGGAGAGAAAACCAAAGATCAGCTTGATCCAAATTTTTTTTTAAAAAAAGAATCCTTCCTTGAAATGAATACTTGCCAAAAAACATTCTTTACCTAATATAATAAACATTTTGTTAAATTCCAGGAAATAAAAACAATTACATTTGGCAAATCTAACCTCAATTTCTTAGAAGTTTAAAAACCTATTTTATTTCCTGTAACAAAATCTTCCTGTAAACCTGAAGAGTTTTATCATGTAATTACCGAAGGAAACATTTTGATCTTCCTGACTAATCTTCCTCCCACATCAAATCTCCACTCACAAACCCTTCCTTCAGTTTCATCCAGTGTCGTAAACGTTATTACTGGGAAATTATAGTTTTGGAGAATAGGGAAGGAAAGACAGAAAAAGCAATTAATAACAGAAATATTTACATAGTTTACAATATTTTACGAACCCACCCAGTGATATTTTGCACTGCCCCTGACTGCTAGCTACTTAAGAGAAAATGAACATTAAGATGATTTTTCAAAGTCTCTTAAGTCAACCTAAAGCGCAGATCAGGCTCTCTGGCATCTGGAGTTGGAAAGATTCATTGCTCTTTTTGCCAGTTCTGACAAAAGTTATTTGAATCAAATGTTGTACATCCAAGTGGACGGTAAATAATGGATCAGAAGAAAAATTTAAAAAAAAGGAAAGGATAGATTTTAATTTAAATTGTATTGCTTAGGTCGTCTTTTCAGATTTATATCATTCTTCATTTTGTCAAGTTGACATTTATATTTGTTTAAGCAGTGAGTGCGTCCACTCACTATTTGAGAGTTCTTAAAGAATTAGAAACAGATTGGTTTTTTTTTAAATATTTGGAAATTTGCAAATCCAAAGACGTCACCAGCTACCCCAACTCTCTGTAGTTTTTCTCTCTTTATTTCCTGTAACACTGTCATGATGACAAACATGATGAGTCTGCCACAGTCTCTTCTAAAACTCAGAACCAGATTGTGGGACTGAACCACAGCAGAGAAAAAGTTCAATGTTACCTCTTCTCCAGTGCATCATTAGCAGTTTTCTCACTATTTGAAGAACAAAAGTGACTACTTTTGTTTATAGTATACAAAACTGAGCCCTGTGAGAAACAGGTAGCAGGCATCTGCTTTCATTTTGAGGACAACAAACAGTTTTTGCAGTGCAAAAGATCTCAGTGCCCTTTGGGTGTGAACCCAAATTTGGACTTCACCCATGTCCACAGGCATGTGAAACTGCCCCAAATGTGATCACACCAAGGATGAATATGCTGCCCATCAAAGTCAGAACCACTCTGAGAAGTGTCACTGCACCAATTCAACACTCTTTTTTAATTCCCAGCATCTCACAGGGCTGATCTGAACAGCCAAGTGGGAGATGTGGAAGTTTTAAGCAGAGATTCAGAAATTTAAAAATAAACCAAACAAGCCACCGAAGCAAGCACAAGGTTTTGCTGGCTGGGATTGACTGGGACACCTGTATAGCTTTCACCAGGGGTGTTTATAGGTTTATACAGGTTTCATTTTTGACAAGAGTTTGGCCCTGACAGGACTGAAACCCTCCATGACCACAGATGATGGATTTTAATATTAGTCACGAAACAGAGCAGTGTGCTGTAAAGCATAATCAAGTTGATTTAGTTTAGGATTTTTTGGGGGAAAGAGGGTCTTGATCTTTCTGAAAATCTGTGATAAATTTCTCCTGTTTTTTTCAGCTTAAATCTTCTCCCCTTCAATCCCCCTGATTTAGCAGGTGTCTTTTAAAACACTTGAAGACCCAGGCTACGTCCCCAAGCATGTGATGTTGCTGGTGAAGGGCATCAGCCAGCACAGGGATTTCTTTCTGCCATAGCACACACCTCAGATAAAGAAAAAGAGAGAAAGTTTTCAAAACACTTAGCAGCAGCCTCATTTCCTCCACTGCATTCTTTCAGGAAAAGGATTTAAACATCACTGTGAGCTATCCACTGTTTTGGGGGATGTCTGGGTGCTGCCCTGAGGCAGAGGGACACAGCTGGAAGACTGCAGAGCTGTTTCCTTGCTGTCCTGAGCCCTCTGCTCGTGGCTTTGCTGCCTGTCAGCCCAGTGACAGCTACTCCCAAAGTGAGCTAGCTCTGCCCCAAGCTGACTGAGGTGCCCTGGTGGGGTTTGGGGAGTCTCTCAAGGTGGACACCACGGGCAGAGCTGCCAGCCCAGCTTTGTGCTCTCCCAAAACACAACCCCTCAGGGCTGCAGATGCTCCATCCCTCCCCGAAGTGTTCAATCCTTCACACCTGGAAGGATTAAATGTGCTGCAAGGCACTGAGCCCCCACCTGCCTTCTTCAGAGCACCCTCAGCACGGCTGTTCATGGAGCCAGCATAACTCAGCCTCCTCACCATCACCTTCCTCCCACCTCCTTGTGGGCTGGTGAAATGCCAGGAGCACCTGAGCTGGATTTGGGAGCTGGGACCGATGGGATGGCCAGGCTGAGCAGCGTGGGCTTGGATTCCCACCAGGAGGTGGAGCAGAGCCAGCACCCAACAGCAGAATTCACAGCCAAGTTATGTCTATGCTGCAGCCAGAGGGAAAGTGGGGAAGCAGCTGCCTCCCTGGCTCCCAGTTTTTCCCTGTCTGCACCATGAGGAGAAGAGATGAGACACACAGTTTGGACTGAGTGGAGCTGTAGCCCTCTCCTGTTGTACTGTGAGAGCTGTCTTTGCATCTTTGGTGGGAAAATGCCAGTTTTCCCTCACCACTGTGTGCTGCCAAGGAGCTTCCCAGGAGGGAACCCCTACAACCATGTCAGCACCTGCTGGGACAGGAAAATGCTCTCAATCACAGGCTCTAGGGGCTGACACCAAGTCACCCAAAGAAACAGAACGAGGGAGTGTGTCAGAAAACCAGCGTGCACTGGGCAAAAAACAGACTTGGACAGGATTAGGGGCAGGTTTAGCAGCAGGGCTGGTGAATCACTGTACGCTTTCCATGCCAGAGCATGTTTAAACATTAGATAAATTTTGCTAGTAGTGCACATGCCAGTTGCTGTTCGGTGCAGTGAAGTGGGAACGTGAAGCAAGCTTCACAGCACCAATGAAAATACAGCCAGCCAGGGAACCGATCCTGTTTCCCTTTCTCATGCAGAACCCTGTCATGCAAGAAGCCTCTGGGCTGGCACAAAGGCTGCCCTGAACTGGCAGCTGGAGAAGCATCATGATGCTGAGTGAGTGAAAAACTAACCCAGGTTATTGTGTCCTGCTGTCATGGCACAAGGAAAAGATTTCCCACTCAGAGATGATAGAGCTGTGGAGATGTAGCAGAGGAAGTTCACTCAGAACTGGATGCTCAGACTGGATTACACACCACTAGCTGGGTCCTTTTTTAAATTTCTTTTCAGCTCTATAGGCTGTGAAGGAGGGAAGGCAGAGTAGAGGGGAGGAGAGGTCAAAGAAGATCCCAGCAATGGTGAGTCACCAAGGCCTGATAGTTATTTAGCAAAGAGCATGAATGTAATTACTGCAGAGGCAATAGCTGCTGAGAAACAGCGTGAGACAGCGTGCTTTTCATCGAGCTCAGTAGGGTGAGCAGTAAGAACTCAGCTGGGGAATATGCTTATGCACTGACCTGCTCCCATGCTCTTCATGCTGCAGAGGAGAAGCACAGCCTGGCACCCACAGGATAGCTGGATGTGTGCATGTCTTTCTGCTCATCTGCCTCCCTAAACCCTGGCAGGCTGTCATGGCAAGCCTCAAAAAAAAAAAAAAAGAAAAAAGAAAGAAAGAAAAAAAAAAAAAGAAAGAAAAAAGTCTGCTCATAATCCAGTCCAACTTAATAACCAAGAATTAAGCTACTTCTCTTTTCCCTTGACCTGACTTGCTCAGAATCCAGTTATTCTTGTCCTGAAAGCAGATGCCATCAACAGTGCCAGCACTGTTTCCTGTTGAGCCTGCTGCTCTTTCTCCCAGGGCTGGCAGGCTGACGCTGTTGGGAGCCACACGGTAACACCAACACCACTGAAGCAGCTTTTGGGGCCCACAGGTGTACAAACCTCACACATATACAAATCCACAAGAAACAGAAACACCACGTTGTGTCAGCTCTGGTTAACACTGTTGCCTAGAGCCTGGTTTTCAAATAAACAGAGTGTTTGTTTTTGTAGCTGGAAGTGTAAAGTGAGCCACAAAAGGATCAGGCGTAAGACTCCCTCTCTTGCTGGGTCACAAAAAATCTGTGCTCTTTGTGAGTTTGGCAGCAGATGCTGACATGGTGACTATCAAATAGAGAGATCAAAGGATATGGCACAAACACATGACCTCCTCAAGAGAAGACAGGAGAAAACTCTCCTACCTCCCTTCTGCTTCACTCACATCTGTCTGCAGGACCAAACAGTCTTCCAAGCCATGAGAATGCCTGTGTCAGCATCCTTCTTTAAATTATGAGCCCCACCACCTCTCCAGTCAATGTCAAGACCGGCCAACTTTAGAAATAAAACTGTTCAGTGAAACAGCTTGCTGTTCTATTACTTCTTTGCCTGCTGTGACAAAATTTTCCCTTCCCATCTACACCGTTTCTCATAAGCAGGTTGTCAAGGTCAGGTGCTGCCCCACCCTAGCTCCTCTGCTCTCTGCACTTTTCACACTCTGGACCTCAAGACATGTCTCAAATATTAATCTGTGAGGGCATCACTCTCCGAAGAGTTATGAAGTAAGGAAAATGACGTTTGAGGGAAAACACTTGGATGCAGACAAAATGGATACTGCACAATTACGCTTAGACAGCTCTCCTCAATTCTGTCCTACATCCACAGCAATAAGAATCAAGAATTTGATCCTTTTGATCCTTGTGTGTTCAGGTAACTCAAAGAAGTGTCTCCTGAGGCTTCTCCTAGGTTAACCAAGCCTAGGTTAACTACATTAACTTGCCTTTAGTAATTTTTTTCAAGCTGAAGTAACTCCAGATGTTCAAGCTAAGCACAGCGTTTATTTAGAGTGTGATCCAAGGGCTGATGCTTTCAAAATGTTCTTAAGTTTGTATTAGTACCCTATAAAGAGAAAAACCCAATCATCAGCTCCTTAGAAATCCGTGCCATAGTGTAGGATATATATGCTGACTGCATGCAGGCATTAAAATTTTTAGCAACCTCCAAAGAGATCTCCAGGATCCTTTTGCCTTGCCAAGAGCCTCACCCAACCATTTCTGCATGAGGCATGTAACTTCTACATGAGCTATACTGTATCTTATTTTAAAAGATACTGATCTTGATTTAAAGATTGGAGAATTCCCCGTGCCTCTAAGGTAAGTTATTCTAATAGTTAATTATGCTTTCTAAAAAGAAAAAAAAACAACAAAAAACAAGGAAAAAACCCCAAAAAACAAGGAAAAAATCTGACGATAAAACACTTACAAAATCAAACTGAACAAAAAAAAAAAAAATCCCTTTATTACTTTTCTAAATCTGGCTAGCTTTAGCTTCCAAGTACTGCCTTACATTCTGCCACTTACTGGTTTAAGACTATTTTGTGTCAGAAATCTCTTCCCCATGTAGGTACTTGCATGATATAATTATGTCAGCTCTTCATGTTTCTGGATGAAGGAAATAGATTTAGCTCCTTCAAGTTTCTCGCTGCAATTCAGATTTTTCCCAGCCTCAAATAGTTCCTGAAACTCTTTCCTCAGATTTTCCAAAGTCCCCTGGGCTGTAGGATTAGGAGCAGTACTCTGCTGCTGCTCTTGTTTTACAGTCCTAATCCCACCTCCCCATGCCTATTGGATGCAAAGACCATATTTTCTGTCTTGATTACAGCCTCACTCCAGGAACACTTGTTCACATGTGTTACCTGTCATACCCCAGCTCTGTCAGGAGTCAATCAGTTCTAGGTTCCAGCAGTCCCTGTTAAAATTCCCCACATCACTTTCCCATGTAATTTTTTGGCTGTGTTTTGTTTGGCTGTGTGGAAAAATTCTCTGGTTGTGAGAGTCTGTCTACCTGAGGAAGTCACATGGATCTCCACAGTTTAATTCTCTCACCAGAAGTTCTTGTCACCTAAAGGTTATTGAAGGCGTTATTTTGCTTTTATACTGTTGTTATTGTTTTTATCTAACAACATTAATCAGCAACATCTGTTTTCTGTTAAACATGTATTTCCTTGCCATACTTATATTAGCACTTATAAACAAGGAACAGACCAGAAAGCAAGTTCAAGGAAAAGTTATATATTTAATACAAACCTTCTATCCATTTTTTCTTTTTCCCTTTTTTGTTTGTTTGTTTATTTCCCTCCATAAATTATTTGGTAGTTGTTGTTTAAAAATATAACAATATTTTACCAAATATTGTTACATGCTTTGTCTCTGGGGAGTTCAAAATTTTTGCCAGGCTAGTAAAAAATAAGCTGGTTTGGATAAGATATAAGAAAGAAGGATTGATATTCTATATTTTTTACCACAATAGGACTGAGTACCAAATTGAGTATGTTTGCAAGCATGTGAAAATATGATTGAAAAACAGTTATAATCCTTCTTACCAGTTCTGCACATTTTTGCAACTTCTAAACCTCTTTTTAGCCCATCTCTGAGCTTTATAGCTAGATTTAATGACAATGAGAGTCCTAGCACACTATCATGGCTTTTCCACACACTGCTGATTTCAGAGTTAAGACTGACTCAACCCTAATAGAGCTTCAACAAGACACTCAAATCCCTTTTCCACCTGGAATTATGCTCCATGAAAAGTAACAGGGGAACATTTCAATTCACAAAGCTCAGCACTGCTTGTCATCCAATGCCATTGGCATTCACAGGGACATCAACTACAATGGTTTCAGAACTTGTGTCCTCAGGATCTCCCCTTACTTCAAGAATTTAGTTCTCAGCCAGATGTAAAGAGAAGATATTTGAAGCCCCAGATTTAATGCATCTGAGGATGTGGATACTCAATATCCTTGAGCTGAAAACAAAGCAAAACAGGGTCACTTCGTTTTCTGCACTTCTGGTTATAATGCCTCAGTTTCCACAGAGTTGTTTAACAAAATTGTTTCTCCAAGCTCACACTGCAAGAGCTGGTGAAGACATGTGCCCACTCAGGAACAGCTTTCCTGTTTTGTAGTGCCCAGAAGTTTCCATCTCAGAGCTCCTGTGCAAAAGGGCTCTCAAGGAAGAGAGAGAAATATTTGTTACAGTGATCTGGCACTGGAGCATCTGCTCCCATCAGGCTCCCAGAATAATGTTAGGCTGAGATCCTGGGAGACTGGACAGACATCATTACAAAAATCTGGAGGAACAGTGCCAAGAGATGTCAAAAATCAGTGTCAAGAAAAGCTGATCACAGCCAAGGACTCCCTCTCCTTCGCCAGCATATATTGGGTGGTGAGTCTCAGTAACATTTTCGTTATTGAAACAATTCTTCTGGAAAAACTTGTGGGGTTTCTGGCTTGGAAACCAGAGCAGTTATGAGCCCTGTGTAGCTTTATCTGCAAGATGACCACGTGTGGAAAATTAACAGATGATGACCAACACTGACCTCTCTTCATCACATGTTTTTCAGAGTGGTCAAGCGTATCAAAATAGAAGGAAACTTTTGGATCTTCTTCAAAAACTCTAAGGAATAAATTGCTTGTCATCCTTGGGAATATGGATCTCAATGGGTTTTGGTAGGAAACTAGAGGGATGACCAATCTGTACATGTAAAACCACCTCTTCTGCAAATATATTTCATAAAATGAAATCATGGTATAGCTTTAGCAGTTTCTTTTTGTGCTGATTAGAGGAAAAAAAAAAAAAAATTTTCAGGCGTGTGGAATTTTGAAACATTCCAGACCATCCAGACTTCAGTCTTAATAAATACACATAATGTCTCTGGCACCATTTGCAATAAATGAGATAAAGCAGGTATTTTGAAATAGTCATCTTGAAGTGAAAATTAAAAGTTGGATATAAAATGTGAAGCTCTATTGAGGAAGGGCTTGGAAACCAAGCTTATCTCTGTTCAAATATTTATAAAATTGGAAGCAATAAATTCTATCTTACCTCTCCTTCTAATAGTGTGATTAAAGCAAGAAAAAACCTCCCATGAAATAATACCTTCAAGGTTGTTTTTCAGCATTGACTCAGTCTTTCAGAAGTGAAAAGCTTTGCAATACACAAAGAATTTTTCTGGGGACATCTCTGGAACTCCAGACAATGATAATGGTTTGTCCATCCAATACAAATTTCTGTAAGGTACAAAGCAAAATAAGTAGGACTGACAGATACTTTAAACCTTACACATTTTATGATGCTAAGTGTTCTTTTTCTTACACATTTTGAGTGAAAAAAAGAATATTATACTTAGACTAAGCACATGTTCACACTTATCCAACGTTCTACATGGATGCAGTTGAATTATGGCTAATTCCATTAGGACTGTACTCACTATTCACACATCCCCTCTTGTTTCAACAGCTTCTCTTTATGACTGTTCATTGTCATAAAAAATGAGGCCCCACGACCTAATTTGGTTCTTGGAAGAGCTGTTGGCCATCCCGTCTCAATAATTCAAAATATCATGGTCAAAACACCTTTCCTTTTCTTCAGAACTCTTGAGAGGTTCATTAGTGGCTCTCAAGGTAGAAAATAAATGAGTTAAGACCAGAGTGTGTGCAGGCATCTCAGCATGGAGGTTACTCATGCATGTTGCTAATAAACATGGTGAATGTTGAAAGATCGTTGGCAACCTCCCAGGCAGGTGGGACAGGAGATGGAACACAAAAAGCCTGGCACCACCCCATTCTCCAGAAATACCCTGTTTTCCTGCTATCTTTTCTTACCAAAGAATGTTTGCCTTTAACTCAGGTGGGTGTGAAGGCAGCCCTTTGATTTGCTCCTGTGAAATAACCCTCGTCCCAGTGCACGTTTTTTGGTGGAACAGGACCGAGACGAAGCCTTGAATAAAAACATTGGCTACATTTGGCTCAATTTACTTTTATTTAAAGGCATGGCTTCAGCATGTCGATGCAAACAGAAATCTGAGATAAAGCAAGAGGATGGGTCTTGTATGAAGATTAGGGTACCTGAGAGAAGATGTAATCACTCGTGTTTGAGGAAGAGCTGTTTGAGCAGGTGATCCTTGAGATAAAATGGTTTCAAGCATCATCTACTCCCTCTGCCAGAGAATTTGACAACTGTGCTGTGGCCAGTGCCAGACCACAGAAGCCAACAGAGTCCAAAGATGGATGCAGCCCAAAGTTTCCCAGGGAACCAGGGAACAGATATCAACAGGATTTCATTCTAAGGTGAACTGATGTTGCAGATAACCAGTGTGGCTGACTTGCAAAATACAAAAGAGAGAAACCAGCATAGTTTCTTGCAGCTGTCCATCCAAACAGCTAGCAAAACCATGATTTTAATCCAAAGTTCATCCATAACTTTACAGTCCTATAAATCAATCACCAAGGCTCATTAATAACAGTGAGAATATGGTAGGTATTTATGCAATCTGCTCTAAAAATTAGTATTTTCCCAATGCTGCATTTGAAGTCATAGACACAGCTACACCAACTTTTCACAAAGAAAAATTTTTGCCTTAAAATTATTTTGAAGATGTGAACAGTCTTTCTAAAGTTTAAAGATTTCAAATGAGATATGACTATGCAAATATAATGGAACCAAAAGTATATGAGGGGAAAAAAAATGGCATCAGAATTTTGATATGTTTTTTCCAATTCAAATTGTGTTGGTATTGTGTTTTTTCTTTGTTTACACACACACACACATAATGTTTGTGTACATAAATATACACATGCAGGAATTGATATTTAAATATGTATGTTTGTGTGTTTATATATATATATATGTGTACATATACACATCATATATGCATATCTCCATTAAATCATAATATAAACTATTCTATGGGAAAAAATATTTCAGTTGTTTTATCCTGATTCTAGAATCATTGAAAGCATCCTGATGCTTTATATTTTTTTAAAATAAAAGCATAAGAACTGCAAAGTGCAGTGAAAGTCTGGTGAGGAATGCACAAGCAATTAAATGTCGTCTTGCTTTTATTTCAGCTCTCATGACAGAGACAGGATTAAGCAGTTATCATTTATATGCATCATTTGCAGCCAATAAACCTTAGGAATATTTATTATTTCACATAGTAATAGCTCTGTGCTGTCTCACAGCCAGCATGTCACCATTCTGCTCTTACTAGAGGTTTTCCTCAAAGTCTACAAACAGCTGGAGTCCTTTAACCCCAAAACACACAGAGAGTGTTTTGCTTTAGCTGAAGGAAACATGAAGGAAGGAAGTCATAGAGCTTGGGTGGCAATATTTCCCTGATCCACCCAAACACCCAACCAGCCACAGGTTGTGTAAGAAATGGGAATACCTCCATAATTATTAGGAATACTTAGCTTCAAGGACTTCCTTTCAGCATACTTGTTTCATACAACCTTTTGTTTGGTCTCAGATGATTGCCAATTACCTGCACTGATATCAAACCTGGACTGGCACACTTAATTTCAGGAATGCAATTTTCCCAGGGATTTTTATGGAAACCAAATGTGTGGTACATGTGTGAGGGACCCTCATTAGAGCATTCATGGAAATTTGCTTTTAAGCTGCCAATGTTTCACTAAAACTGAGAAAAGGCAGTTGTCTTCTCCTTGGCATAAGTGAATTATTTGATGTGCTTCAGAGAAATAATTTCTCAAAAGCAGAAACAAATTTCTAACAGCAGAAAGATCTGGCTGCTCCAATGGCATTTACCATGTTGTTTACCAAAAGATGTCTCTATTTGTTATATAAGTGCTTGTAGTAAAGTGGCTAATCTTTATCTTCCTGTGCTTGGCCACTGAATCAAGTTAACTTTTTCTGATTTTTTTTTTTTTTCCAGGCAGACTAGATAAGTTTATTGCCACATCTCAAATCAGAGTAAAATGACTGGTGTAGAGATACTTTCATTTTATTTTTTCCATTTTGGAACAAAAATAACTAGATAAAATCCCCAAAATATACACTTATTCATCAATTTTTAATGTATGATACTAACAATTTCTATTCCATTTCAATAACATTTATTTATTAAAAAATATTGAATATAGAGTTATAAAGAACAAAAATAATTAAGGTAGATCATCTCGATTTTACAACAAAAAGGGAGATACAGAAATATTATCCAATATCTATTTTCTGTATTTTTTACTATTCATATTTTAACTTTAATAGGAATTGATATTATTGATGGTTTGCATTTGGTTTTATTGAACATCCAGCTCTGTGTTCTAAAAGAACATCCTGGTTTACATGCTTCCTTACCTTAGGACACATGCACATTTACCATTAAAAATATCATCTTGTGGCAAGGTAGTTTTTGTATTCAAAAATTGTAGGTGGTTCTATATATATTTTAAAACAGAGAAAGCACTGGGAGAGGAGGTTTTCTAGTTTTGTTCCTATCCAATGAAAAAGAATGGGTTGAAATTTTACAGATTAGGCAGAGAGAGAGGTCTTCAATTAATATCTTTACTGCATCAATGTTTCATGAGAAATTGGATCTCAGCAGCTGCCTAACACTATATCAGCACAAGAGTTAAAATCTTTGGTGTGGAAAGGCCTCAGACATACTGGGCTAATAAATTTTTAACCAAGACAGAAATGTTACTTTTCCACAAGAAAACTAGAATGTGTAAGATCCTATTTTCTGGAATTATCTCATGTCATTTGACAGCAAGTGTAATATTAAACTCTTATATCTCCCAAAATAGGGCAGACCCCTTGGAAGATGTTGATTGGCTTCACACAACTCAATAAGCATATCTGCAAATGCTTTACAAGTGGGTTCTGACTAAAATATGGGGAGGGGGCTGTTGAGACATTTAAACTATAAAATTACATTCTTCCACCACCTGGGTACAACCCCTGGCGCTGCTCAGCCTTTGATTGCAGCCATCCCAGACACTTACATATTATATTTTTGAAGTTCTTGGTCCGTGCTACCTTCCTGACTCTTCTGACCACCTCACTCAGGAACTCATAGCTCCTTACTGGTGTTTTTTCCCCATCAAAAAAAAAGCAGAAGGACTGGGAGCAGAACATACAAATCTGATCTCAAAGTAGTCTGGAGGGTCTAAATGAGAATTTACTTAGATGAAAGGTCCACAGGATTGAATTTCAACATCAAAAAACAACAACAAAAAAGGCTGTGACAAATAATGGAGTAACATGCACAAGTGCCTGGAAAAACCAAGGAAAGGAGCAAATAGCAAACATGGGTTTGTCAAGCAGAAATCATTGTAGTCAATAAAATTTCTTTTGATAATTAAATAATGGCATTGGGGAGAAATAATAGTTACAAAATGTCTTGTACCCAAAGAGCACTACTGGCATAGATTCACTGTGATTATTTTGATGTTCTCCAGGAGTGGAACATGAATGGTGAAATGGGGTAAAACAGCTTGGGAAGAACACCCAGACATCCATTAGGCACAGTTCATTCTCAGAATGATTGGAAGAATGAGAAAACATTCTTCAGGTGGCCACCTCATCCTTGATCCTGTCCAATGTCTTCAGGAACAATGAGGGTGGAAGAGTATGAAGTCTGTAAAACCTGAAGGTGACAAAACAAGAATGAAATTCCATAACCTTGGAAAACAGCACAGACAATGTTCTGAAATGGTCTGGCTGAGTGCAAGTGTGATAGACTTTCCTCAGACAGGGGCAGTCAGCAGGGCAAAATGGGGAGAAAACTGGCACAGCAGCAGCTCTTCAGCTACACACCAAAGCTGGTGGATCTGAAAAGCTGGACACAATCCAGAATTGTCAGAGATTTGGGTAAAAAAAGGCACTGAGAGATTTGAGTGTGACTTGATTCCACAAGATATGAAAAGTAGCATGCCCTCTGTTTTACCCAGCGCATACCTAACCTGTATGTGTTTCAAAAAATATGTATACTAAGTGTTAAAAATGAAGATGAGGGCAATGGAATGGGAGGGGAAAAAAAATAAATTCACAACCAGAAAATAAACCTATAGGGAAAGATTCAAAAGCTGGCATGGTTTAGCCTGAAAAGAGAAGTTAAAAGGAGTTATGATAAAGTATATATGAGGATCCTCCTTCAGGAAACAAGGAGAATGCATCTCATAGGTAATGCATGCAGTCTCCATCTCCTGAGGTCTTAAAAACCAGATTAAACAAATAACTTTGTGAAATGACACAGTTATGGACGATTTGACTTTGACGTAGGGGTTGGACTACTTTACATCTAGAAGTGCTTTCCAGACCTATTTTTCAATGACTATATGAAGTATTTGAGCACTATCCAAGAGAAATAGTGGATTGTTTAAAAAGTCATCCTTATTCTGTGAAAGCTGGTGAAACTCTATAACTGGAAGAAGTAATGTACTCATAATGATTTTTGTGTGTGAAATCAGTGAGGGGAAAGTATGCACTTCAAATCAGAGTTGTGTGTGCCTTGTGCTTCAGCACTGAGCCTTTCACTAAATAGTTTTCTAGAAGGATACAAGTTCTCTTGGAAAAAAAATTATGTAGAATTTAGTGACTCTAAATCCAGTCCAAGTTTGTCTTCATTGCCTGCACTAATTCATGTGTTTTTACTCCATCCCTCTAACGTAATTTCAGACCCAAGGTTATACCATTCCCCTAAAGCTATTAATCAGTCCCCAACTGCAATTAATCCGTGCCAAACAAAACTATGTACCTACAATAACTTTTAGAACCCTCCCCGTTCCCTTTTATTCAAAATATTTTAACAAATAAATTAATGGAGGCTTCTAACTCAAACATCTTCTCAAGCATGAAAAAAGCTACAGGAAAATATTTGCAAAACCTTTCCAAATCTATATAAATAGTGTTTTCCATGCTATTAAAAAAAAAATAATACTCTTCCAACTGTAATTTAGGTAAGATTTATAGGTGAAAATAAAAATTTAAAGACAGCATCTACTAATAAATTTATAACAAAGAAGTAAAAGTAATATCAAGTAACAGAAAGACCCCAGATATCAAAATGTCCTGAGGATTTTCTTTAGAGACCAGCTTTTACTTCATAAATACAAAACTTTAAGTCCCTTTTAAAAGGTTCAGGTGTCACTGAGTTGTGTGAAATGTTAGTCAATAATTTTTACATGGATCTGAGCAAACAGAAGAAAATGTTAAAAACTCTACATGTCAAAAAACTGTACCTGCATTGAAATACTGGAAAAAAATAATGAAGTCCAGTGCAAAGGCTCATCTTATATACTTTTCACAGCTGAATGTATTTTACTTCAGTAGAAAAATGAAAAGCAACCTGAAAAGCTGCAAAAATAAGAGGCCAAATGACAAATGAATGTAATCTTGCAATATCAGAGATAAGGGAAGTTGCAAAATAACACTCCTGATTTCTTTGGAAGCAGAATTCTCTACATGTGCATAATACAGAGCAAAGGTTTTATTTTCCATATCTTTGCCATCTCTAGAATTGAAACCTGTAAGAAGGCAACTTTCTAGGCACCACAGTAGAAATTGTGAAAATAATGAATGATAATTTACAACAAGTGTTACTGGAAATAAACCAAAATAAACCAAAATAAAACCACTATTTTTCCTCCAAAAGGATAGATTCTATGTCAGCTGGAGTCCACATACAGTTCCTATTTTCTTACACATTTTCTTGAAAAAGATCCATAAAATGAAGCATAATATCTTAAAAAATTATTTTGCCAGTCACATCTGTGGCTAACTTCAAATTGTTCTTAATCCTTCATGATGTATTTACAAATGGAAACAAAAAAATACCTCCTTTGGACAAAACTACTATAAGAATGACATGGAAAGTACAATCTGAATGACTTTGAGTAGCTTTACAGGAAAATGAATTTCAGTTTACAGGGTTGCAAGAGGGCAGAAAATGTGTAAACCTTTTGCTATACTTTAATTCTGTCGTATTTTATGAGAAATTGTAGATAGACAGGCAGGCAGACAGGCAGAGAAACGTTTTGCTGTTAGTTTGAGAAGAGTGGCTATTACCACCAACCCATGACATCATTTCCACCTTTGCCAGGTAGACATTGCTCCATTTATGTTTGGAAAATTGCTGCCACACCAGGGATATGACAACACAACAACATGACAGTGTCACCCTGTCAGAGACAGCCACACCTAGCAGGGTTTTAGTCTAGCCACCACCACCAAATGTGACAATGACAATCTGTTTACAACAGGTCTCTCAATCTCCCCATCATCTTCTGTTTGGGGATGGACTTTTGGTTAATAACAGAAGTTACACTGGCAGTTATTTCATTTCTTGGTTAAATCCAAGTGGTTTTTACTGACTTTAAACAAAATCCCATTTGGTTACTCACAAACATTTTGTAGAGCACCATCATCTGGTGCATGTTCAGACCATTCAAAGCAGGAGAGCTCTTGTTAGCAGAAGTTCCTTGTTTTGCACTCAGACTTCGGAGTTAGCTGAAGGATTCATAGGAGTGAAGCTGGACATCTGCTCTCTGTCAGTCACACATCTGAGAGAGGGAACAACTATAAATTAATCTATCCAGAATTGTCTGTAATTCATGATTCTTCAATTCTCCAACCATTTCAAAAGGCAACATGTGACTGATACATGATTTCTTTCATTGTCTCTGTCCTTCTCCCTAACAATATCCATTCTTCCTCCAACTGCAAACCAAATCTGGCTTGTGGGAGACCTGCCCTTGCTAGCCAAGGGCAGGCAGATATGGTGAGGCTCCTGGTGGTCAGGTGGTACATGCAGAAAACTGATCAAGTCAGAGCTCAAAACTCACTTCAGCTGAAGACTTGTTTGTTTCATTTGCAAAGCATTCCTCCAAAGTATTTAAAATCTTTTTAGATGCTTTCTCTCTGCTGTCACCAGAAGGTAGGATTGTTGTGTGCATAAACACACTTGAAGGAAGTTTTTACCAGACCAGCTCAGATAGGTGGAACCAGAGCATCACAAAGGCACAGGTTTGAGAACTTGGCCTTTATACCATCCCCTTCAAATGTTTGCTGCTAATTTATCTGAAATAATTTCACATCTTGGCCTTAGCCCTATATTCCTGAAGCTACAGCATGCTATCTTATTTATCCCACAGAAAGCACTTGTGACTAGAAGATCACATTCCAAAATGTGTGCTATAACCTAATGAAACTCATGCCCAGATAAGTGATTCTTGAGGTCTTGTCTACAAAAATGTCTCTAAAAATGCATATGTGACTGCTACCACCACCAGAAATTCCTAAAGAGTGACAATATCATCCAGCTACTGCAGAGTTATGGAGTTTGCCGACAAAGATTTTTTTATCAGTACACAAGTATATGTGCAGAAATAAAGATATTTATGCATGAATATATAAGAAATGTGGAGTGTGTGGCAAACTTGGAGGCAGGACTTCTCTCTTGTAGCTCTGATTGGTGCTGTGAACCACAGAGGTGGATTTATTCCCTAACTTTGAACAGGAGGATTTAGAAGAGTGTAAAAGTTGACTTAATGCTCACCCAGCACCTTTCATTCTAAAGCACGTTCCTTAACCTTGATTAAACCTCCCCACCCATAGCAGGACAAGTAACACAGGAATTGTCCCTTCCAAGGTTTCTGCTGATAGCAGGGGTGGCTTATATCCCAAAGTGGAGAAGATTGATGCCTTATTCCTGGATAAAAGCTCAGCAAAAGGAAAAGTGGCTCAAGTGGATGCTTTAGACCTGAATGAGAGCCTGGTCTCTGGTCTCCTCAATCTTCCCACAGGCTGGGCCAAACTATCCTTCTTTCTTTATTTGGTGACTTAATTCCCAAGGTGAAATTTCCAGCCCCTCAACTCCATCAATACCTTGGACTTCTCCTAGTGCAAGGAGGAGCAGCGTATGTGTCTCTCCTGCCTCCCTCCACCCAGACCCACCCTCCAACTGCAGTGGAAAACTGGGCTTCCATTCAAATCTTTGTCCACTTGTTGATACTGACTAAGGAGAAGGGAGTGAACTGTCTCCTCTTCCAAGCAGCTGTAAGCCTTAATTGGGGTCAGCAAGCAATAATTCACATAGTTTGCCTGTTTAAATTGCAAAAATAATTCAGGCTCTCCATCCAATAGCAAGGGGGGCAAGGGAAAGGGAATGTCTACTAAACAAATCACAGTGTAGTGCAAGAAGGATTTTTTTCTGAGACCTGTTTGGAAAGAGTGCTAATAACCACACATTCAAAAATGTGTTGACATCACTCACAGCAATGGGCAGTGGCCCAAGGTTTACCCCAGGGACAGCAGCTTGTTCCAATCAAGAGCAGAACAGCAGTGCAGAAAACAATGAAAAACATTCCCTCCTGTGGGATACAGATCCAAGCTGGCTTATGAGCCATGACCACTGTGCAGGAATATTCTCTGTGAGAGGAACTCTTGTGCAGTGACCTGCAGGGAAGGCATTTTGTGCAGAGAACAAAGCAGAACAAAATGCTGTGGTGAGTAGGTATGATGGGGTTTATCTCACTTGCAGCTCTCTGCTTTACAAGCAGGCTGACTCCAGGCCTGCTGCATGTGCTGTACAAATAGCCTGCAAAACATTTTTTGCATAGGGATTTTTTTTTATTTATTATTATTTCCTGTGTATTTTTACAATCTGTGCCATGGTGGAGCCATTTGATTTGCAGACATTGTTGTGCAAAATGCGTGCTGCAGGGTAAACACTCACTCAAGTCCTGGAAAGCACTTGTGGCTACACCTGAACTTCATCTGCTGGGTGAACTTTCTCTGTGTATCACATTTCAGTGTATCACATAAAATAATAATCCATTTTTACTTGGAAAATGAATTGTGTTTATAACCTCAGACATTAGAAGTGGATGAGTGTAAAACGGCGAAGAGCCCTTAAAGTTCATGGGAAGATATAGAAAGACAACGGGTTTAAAAAAGCACCACAATTGGAGGATATGGTATAAAATCTGAAACAAAAATTACATTTTGAGTTGCAATGAGGGGATCGGGAGAGAAGAACATGCTTATTGACTGATAGGATGCCAGCACTGCATAAATAATGGGAGATGGAGGAATTCTTGTGTGGGCAATTCAAAGTCATCAGTCTGTTTTTCAGTTCAAAACATCCCACTGAAGAAAATTCCCTTTCTATTTTTATTTCTCTGCCTCTTCTACACAGATGGCTGTAGAAAGCAATAGTGAAAATACAGATGCTATTTTTATTTTTATTTTTTTTGTTTTTTGTGGGGAAGGGAAGGTGCGGGAAGGTGCGGGAAGGTGCAGGAAGGGAAGGTGCGGGAAGGTGCGGGAAGGTGCGGGAAGGTGCGGGAAGGTGCGGGAAGGGAAGGTGCGGGAAGGGAAGGTGCGGGAAGGGAAGGTGCGGGAAGGTGCGGGAAGGTGCGGGAAGGTGCGGGAAGGTGCGGGAAGGGAAGGGAAGGGAAGGGAAGGGAAGGGAAGGGAAGGGAAGGTGCGGGAAGGGAAGGGAAGGTGCGGGAAGGGAAGGGAAGGGAAGGGAAGGGAAGGGAAGGGAAGGGAAGGGAAGGGAAGGGAAGGGAAGGGAAGGGAAGGGAAGGGAAGGGAAGGGAAGGGAAGGGAAGGGAAGGGAAGGGAAGGGAAGGGAAGGGAAGGGAAGGGAAGGGAAGGGAAGGGAAGGGAAGGGAAGGGAAGGGAAGGGAAGGGAAGGGAAGGGAAGGGAAGGGAAGGGAAGGGAAGGTGCGGGAAGGGAAGGTGCGGGAAGGGAAGGGAAGGTGCGGGAAGGTGCGGGAAGGGAAGGGAAGGGAAGGGAAGGGAAGGGAAGGGAAGGGAAGGGAAGGGAAGGGAAGGGAAGGGAAGGGAAGGGAAGGGAAGGGAAGGGAAGGGAAGGGAAGGGAAGGGAAGGGAAGGGAAGGGAAGGGAAGGTGCGGGAAGGTGCGGGAAGGTGCGGGAAGGGAAGGTGCGGGAAGGTGCGGGAAGGTGCGGGAAGGTGCGGGAAGGGAAGGTGCGGGAAGGGAAGGGAAGGGAAGGGAAGGGAAGGGAAGGGAAGGGAAGGGAAGGGAAGGGAAGGGAAGGGAAGGGAAGGGAAGGGAAGGGAAGGGAAGGGAAGGGAAGGGAAGGGAAGGGAAGGGAAGGGAAGGGAAGGGAAGGGAAGGGAAGGGAAGGGAAGGGAAGGGAAGGGAAGGGAAGGGAAGGGAAGGGAAGGTGCGGGAAGGGAAGGTGCGGGAAGGGAAGGGAAGGGAAGGGAAGGGAAGGGAAGGGAAGGTGCGGGAAGGGAAGGTGCGGGAAGGGAAGGTGCGGGAAGGGAAGGTGCGGGAAGGGAAGGGAAGGGAAGGGAAGGGAAGGGAAGGGAAGGGAAGGGAAGGGAAGGGAAGGGAAGGGAAGGGAAGGGAAGGGAAGGGAAGGGAAGGGAAGGGAAGGGAAGGGAAGGGAAGGGAAGGGAAGGGAAGGGAAGGGAAGGGAAGGGAAGGGAAGGGAAGGGAAGGGAAGGGAAGGGAAGGGAAGGGAAGGGAAGGGAAGGGAAGGGAAGGGAAGGGAAGGGAAGGGAAGGGAAGGGAAGGGAAGGGAAGGTGCGGGAAGGGAAGGGAAGGTGCGGGAAGGGAAGGGAAGGGAAGGTGCGGGAAGGGAAGGTGCGGGAAGGGAAGGTGCGGGAAGGTGCGGGATGGTGCGGGAAGGGAAGGTGCGGGAAGGGAAGGTGCGGGAAGGGAAGGGAAGGGAAGGTGCGGGAAGGAAAGGGAAGGGAAGGGAAGGGAAGGGAAGGGAAGGGAAGGGAAGGGAAGGGAAGGGAAGGGAAGGGAAGGGAAGGGAAGGGAAGGGAAGGGAAGGGAAGGGAAGGGAAGGGAAGGGAAGGGAAGGGAAGGGAAGGGAAGGGAAGGGAAGGGAAGGGAAGGGAAGGGAAGGGAAGGGAAGGGAAGGGAAGGGAAGGGAAGGGAAGGGAAGGTGCGGGAAGGTGCGGGAAGGGAAGGTGCGGGAAGGTGCGGGAAGGGAAGGTGCGGGAAGGTGCGGGAAGGGAAGGTGCGGGAAGGTGCGGGAAGGTGCGGGAAGGTGCGGGAAGGTGCGGGAAGGGAAGGGAAGGGAAGGGAAGGTGCGGGAAGGTGCGGGAAGGTGCGGGAAGGTGCGGGAAGGGAAGGTGCGGGAAGGTGCGGGAAGGTGCGGGAAGGTGCGGGAAGGTGCGGGAAGGTGCGGGAAGGGAAGGGAAGGGAAGGGAAGGGAAGGGAAGGGAAGGGAAGGGAAGGGAAGGGAAGGGAAGGGAAGGGAAGGGAAGGGAAGGGAAGGGAAGGGAAGGGAAGGGAAGGGAAGGGAAGGGAAGGGAAGGGAAGGGAAGGGAAGGGAAGGGAAGGGAAGGGAAGGTGCGGGAAGGGAAGGTGCGGGAAGGGAAGGGAAGGGAAGGGAAGGGAAGGGAAGGGAAGGGAAGGGAAGGGAAGGGAAGGGAAGGGAAGGGAAGGGAAGGGAAGGGAAGGGAAGGGAAGGGAAGGGAAGGGAAGGGAAGGGAAGGGAAGGGAAGGGAAGGGAAGGGAAGGGAAGGGAAGGGAAGGGAAGGGAAGGGAAGGGAAGGGAAGGGAAGGGAAGGGAAGGGAAGGGAAGGGAAGGGAAGGGAAGGGAAGGGAAGGGAAGGGAAGGTGCGGGAAGGGAAGGGAAGGGAAGGGAAGGGAAGGGAAGGGAAGGGAAGGGAAGGGAAGGGAAGGGAAGGGAAGGGAAGGGAAGGGAAGGGAAGGGAAGGGAAGGGAAGGGAAGAGAAGGGAAGGGAAGGGAAGGGAAGGGAAGGGAAGGGAAGGGAAGGGAAGGGAAGGGAAGGGAAGGGAAGGGAAGGGAAGGGAAGGTGCGGGAAGGGAAGGGAAGGTGCGGGAAGGTGCGGGAAGGTGCGGGAAGGTGCGGGAAGGTGCGGGAAGGTGCGGGAAGGGAAGGGAAGGGAAGGGAAGGGAAGGGAAGGGAAGGGAAGGGAAGGGAAGGGAAGGGAAGGGAAGGGAAGGGAAGGGAAGGGAAGGGAAGGGAAGGGAAGGGAAGGAAGGGAAGGGAAGGGAAGGGAAGGGAAGGGAAGGGAAGGGAAGGGAAGGGAAGGGAAGGGAAGGGAAGGGAAGGGAAGGGAAGGGAAGGTGCGGGAAGGGAAGGGAAGGGAAGGGAAGGGAAGGGAAGGGAAGGGAAGGGAAGGGAAGGGAAGGGAAGGGAAGGGAAGGGAAGGGAAGGGAAGGGAAGGGAAGGGAAGGGAAGGGAAGGGAAGGGAAGGGAAGGGAAGGGAAGGGAAGGGAAGGGAAGGGAAGGGAAGGGAAGGGAAGGGAAGGGAAGGGAAGGGAAGGGAAGGGAAGGGAAGGGAAGGGAAGGGAAGGGAAGGGAAGGGAAGGGAAGGTGCGGGAATGTGCGGGAAGGGAAGGGAAGGGAAGGGAAGGGAAGGGAAGGGAAGGGAAGGGAAGGGAAGGGAAGGGAAGGGAAGGGAAGGGAAGGGAAGGGAAGGGAAGGGAAGGGAAGGGAAGGGAAGGGAAGGGAAGGGAAGGGAAGGGAAGGAAGGGAAGGGAAGGGAAGGGAAGGGAAGGTGCGGGAAGGGAAGGTGCGGGAAGGTGCGGGAAGGGAAGGTGCGGGAAGGGAAGGGAAGGGAAGGGAAGGGAAGGGAAGGGAAGGGAAGGGAAGGGAAGGGAAGGGAAGGGAAGGGAAGGGAAGGGAAGGGAAGGGAAGGGAAGGGAAGGGAAGGGAAGGGAAGGGAAGGGAAGGGAAGGGAAGGGAAGGGAAGGGAAGGGAAGGGAAGGGAAGGGAAGGGAAGGGAAGGGAAGGGAAGGGAAGGGAAGGGAAGGGAAGGTGCGGAAGGGAAGGGAAGGGAAGGGAAGGTGCGGGAAGGGAAGGTGCGGGAAGGGAAGGGAAGGTGCGGGAAGGTGCGGGAAGGTGCGGGAAGGGAAGGGAAGGGAAGGTGCGGGAAGGGAAGGTGCGGGAAGGGAAGGTGCGGGAAGGTGCGGGAAGGGAAGGGAAGGGAAGGGAAGGGAAGGGAAGGGAAGGGAAGGGAAGGGAAGGGAAGGTGCGGGAAGGTGCGGGAAGGGAAGGGAAGGGAAGGGAAGGGAAGGGAAAGGGAAGGGAAGGGAAGGAAGGGAAGGGAAGGGAAGGGAAGGGAAGGGAAGGGAAGGGAAGGGAAGGGAAGGGAAGGGAAGGGAAGGGAAGGGAAGGGAAGGGAAGGGAAGGGAAGGGAAGGGAAGGGAAGGAAGGTGCGGGAATGTGCGGGAAGGAAGGGAAGGGAAGGGAAGGGAAGGGAAGGGAAGGGAAGGGAAGGGAAGGGAAGGGAAGGGAAGGGAAGGGAAGGGAAGGGAAGGGAAGGGAAGGGAAGGGAAGGGAAGGGAAGGGAAGGGAAGGGAAGGGAAGGGAAGGTGCGGGAAGGTGCGGGAAGGGAAGGGAAGGGAAGGGAAGGGAAGGGAAGGGAAGGGAAGGGAAGGGAAGGGAAGGGAAGGGAAGGGAAGGGAAGGGAAGGAAGGGAAGGGAAGGGAAGGGAAGGGAAGGGAAGGGAAGGGAAGGGAAGGGAAGGGAAGGGAAGGGAAGGAAGGGAAGGGAAGGGAAGGGAAGGGAAGGGAAGGGAAGGTGCGGGAAGGGAAGGGAAGGTGCGGGAAGGGAAGGGAAGGTGCGGGAAGGGAAGGGAAGGGAAGGGAAGGGAAGGGAAGGGAAGGGAAGGGAAGGGAAGGGAAGGGAAGGGAAGGGAAGGGAAGGGAAGGGAAGGGAAGGGAAGGGAAGGGAAGGGAAGGGAAGGGAAGGGAAGGGAAGGGAAGGGAAGGGAAGGGAAGGGAAGGGAAGGGAAGGGAAGGGAAGGGAAGGGAAGGGAAGGGAAGGGAAGGGAAGGGAAGGGAAGGGAAGGGAAGGGAAGGAAGGGAAGGGAAGGGAAGGGAAGGGAAGGGAAGGGAAGGTGCGGGAAGGGAAGGGAAGGGAAGGGAAGGGAAGGTGCGGGAAGGGAAGGTGCGGGAAGGGAAGGGAAGGTGCGGGAAGGTGCGGGAAGGTGCGGGAAGGGAAGGGAAGGGAAGGTGCGGGAAGGGAAGGTGCGGGAAGGGAAGGTGCGGGAAGGGAAGGGAAGGGAAGGGAAGGGAAGGGAAGGGAAGGGAAGGGAAGGGAAGGGAAGGGAAGGGAAGGGAAGGGAAGGGAAGGGAAGGGAAGGGAAGGGAAGGGAAGGGAAGGGAAGGGAAGGGAAGGGAAGGGAAGGGAAGGGAAGGGAAGGGAAGGGAAGGGAAGGGAAGGGAAGGGAAGGGAAGGGAAGGGAAGGGAAGGGAAGGGAAGGGAAGGGAAGGGAAGGGAAGGGAAGGTGCGGGAAGGGAAGGGAAGGGAAGGGAAGGGAAGGGAAGGGAAGGGAAGGGAAGGGAAGGGAAGGGAAGGGAAGGGAAGGGAAGGGAAGGGAAGGGAAGGGAAGGAAGGGAAGGGAAGGGAAGGGAAGGGAAGGGAAGGGAAGGGAAGGGAAGGGAAGGGAAGGGAAGGGAAGGGAAGGGAAGGGAAGGGAAGGGAAGGGAAGGGAAGGGAAGGGAAGGGAAGGGAAGGGAAGGGAAGGGAAGGGAAGGGAAGGTGCGGGAAGGGAAGGGAAGGTGCGGGAAGGGAAGGTGCGGGAAGGGAAGGGAAGGGAAGGGAAGGGAAGGGAAGGGAAGGGAAGGGAAGGGAAGGGAAGGGAAGGGAAGGGAAGGGAAGGGAAGGGAAGGGAAGGGAAGGGAAGGGAAGGTGCGGGAAGGGAAGGTGCGGGAAGGTGCGGGAAGGTGCGGGAAGGTGCGGGAAGGGAAGGGAAGGGAAGGGAAGGGAAGGGAAGGGAAGGGAAGGGAAGGGAAGGGAAGGGAAGGGAAGGGAAGGGAAGGGAAGGGAAGGGAAGGGAAGGAAGGGAAGGGAAGGGAAGGGAAGGGAAGGGAAGGAAGGGAAGGGAAGGGAAGGGAAGGGAAGGGAAGGGAAGGGAAGGGAAGGGAAGGTGCGGGAAGGGAAGGTGCGGGAAGGAAGGGAAGGGAAGGAAGGGAAGGGAAGGGAAGGGAAGGGAAGGTGCGGGAAGGGAAGGGAAGGTGCGGGAAGGGAAGGGAAAGTGCGGGAAGGGAAGGGAAGGGAAGGGAAGGGAAGGGAAGGGAAGGAAGGGAAGGGAAGGGAAGGGAAGGGAAGGGAAGGAAGGGAAGGGAAGGGAAGGGAAGGGAAGGGAAGGGAAGGGAAGGGAAGGGAAGGGAAGGGAAGGGAAGGGAAGGGAAGGGAAGGGAAGGGAAGGGAAGGGAAGGAAGGGAAGGAAGGGAAGGGAAGGTGCGGGAAGGGAAGGGAAGGGAAGGGAAGGTGCGGGAAGGGAAGGGAAGGGAAGGGAAGGGAAGGGAAGGGAAGGGAAGGGAAGGGAAGGGAAGGGAAGGGAAGGGAAGGGAAGGGAAGGGAAGGGAAGGGAAGGGAAGGAAGGGAAGGGAAGGGAAGGGAAGGGAAGGGAAGGGAAGGGAAGGGAAGGGAAGGGAAGGAAGGGAAGGGAAGGGAAGGGAAGGGAAGGGAAGGGAAGGGAAGGGAAGGGAAGGTGCGGGAAGGGAAGGTGCGGAAGGGAAGGTGCGGGAAGGTGCGGGAAGGGAAGGTGCGGGAAGGGAAGGTGCGGGAAGGGAAGGGAAGGGAAGGGAAGGGAAGGGAAGGGAAGGGAAGGGAAGGGAAGGGAAGGGAAGGGAAGGGAAGGGAAGGGAAGGGAAGGGAAGGGAAGGGAAGGGAAGGGAAGGGAAGGGAAGGGAAGGGAAGGGAAGGGAAGGGAAGGGAAGGGAAGGGAAGGGAAGGGAAGGGAAGGGAAGGGAAGGGAAGGGAAGGGAAGGGAAGGGAAGGGAAGGGAAGGGAAGGGAAGGGAAGGGAAGGGAAGGGAAGGGAAGGGAAGGGAAGGGAAGGGAAGGGAAGGGAAGGGAAGGGAAGGGAAGGGAAGGGAAGGTGCGGGAAGGGAAGGGAAGGAAGGGAAGGGAAGGGAAGGGAAGGGAAGGGAAGGGAAGGGAAGGGAAGGGAAGGGAAGGGAAGGGAAGGGAAGGGAAGGGAAGGGAAGGTGCGGGAAGGGAAGGGAAGGGAAGGGAAGGGAAGGGAAGGGAAGGGAAGGGAAGGGAAGGGAAGGGAAGGGAAGGGAAGGGAAGGAAGGGAAGGGAAGGGAAGGGAAGGTGCGGGAAGGGAAGGGAAGGTGCGGGAAGGGAAGGGAAGGTGCGGGAAGGGAAGGGAAGGGAAGGGAAGGGAAGGGAAGGGAAGGGAAGGGAAGGGAAGGGAAGGGAAGGGAAGGTGCGGGAAGGGAAGGGAAGGTGCGGGAAGGGAAGGGAAGGGAAGGGAAGGGAAGGGAAGGGAAGGGAAGGGAAGGGAAGGGAAGGGAAGGGAAGGGAAGGTGCGGGAAGGTGCGGGAAGGTGCGGGAAGGGAAGGGAAGGGAAGGGAAGGGAAGGGAAGGGAAGGGAAGGGAAGGGAAGGGAAGGGAAGGGAAGGGAAGGGAAGGGAAGGGAAGGGAAGGGAAGGGAAGGGAAGGGAAGGGAAGGGAAGGGAAGGGAAGGGAAGGGAAGGGAAGGGAAGGGAAGGGAAGGGAAGGGAAGGGAAGGGAAGGGAAGGGAAGGGAAGGGAAGGGAAGGGAAGGGAAGGGAAGGGAAGGGAAGGGAAGGGAAGGGAAGGGAAGGGAAGGGAAGGGAAGGGAAGGGAAGGGAAGGGAAGGGAAGGTGCGGGAAGGGAAGGGAAGGGAAGGTGCGGGAAGGTGCGGGAAGGGAAGGTGCGGGAAGGTGCGGGAAGGGAAGGTGCGGGAAGGGAAGGGAAGGGAAGGGAAGGGAAGGGAAGGGAAGGGAAGGGAAGGGAAGGGAAGGGAAGGGAAGGGAAGGAAGGGAAGGGAAGGGAAGGGAAGGGAAGGGAAGGGAAGGGAAGGGAAGGGAAGGGAAGGGAAGGGAAGGGAAGGGAAGGGAAGGGAAGGGAAGGGAAGGGAAGGGAAGGGAAGGTGCGGGAAGGTGCGGGAAGGGAAGGGAAGGTGCGGGAAGGGAAGGGAAGGGAAGGGAAGGTGCGGGAAGGGAAGGTGCGGGAAGGGAAGGGAAGGGAAGGGAAGGGAAGGGAAGGGAAGGGAAGGGAAGGGAAGGAAGGGAAGGGAAGGGAAGGGAAGGGAAGGGAAGGGAAGGGAAGGGAAGGGAAGGGAAGGGAAGGGAAGGGAAGGGAAGGGAAGGGAAGGGAAGGGAAGGGAAGGGAAGGGAAGGGAAGGGAAGGGAAGGGAAGGGAAGGGAAGGGAAGGGAAGGGAAGGGAAGGGAAGGGAAGGGAAGGGAAGGGAAGGGAAGGGAAGGGAAGGGAAGGGAAGGGAAGGGAAGGGAAGGTGCGGGAAGGGAAGGTGCGGGAAGGGAAGGGAAGGTGCGGGAAGGGAAGGTGCGGGAAGGTGCGGGAAGGTGCGGGAAGGTGCGGGAAGGTGCGGGAAGGTGCGGGAAGGTGCGGGAAGGGAAGGTGCGGGAAGGGAAGGTGCGGGAAGGGAAGGTGCGGGAAGGGAAGGTGCGGGAAGGGAAGGTGCGGGAAGGGAAGGTGCGGGAAGGGAAGGGGAAGGGAAGGGAAGGGAAGGGAAGGGAAGGGAAGGGAAGGGAAGGGAAGGGAAGGGAAGGGAAGGGAAGGGAAGGGAAGGGAAGGGAAGGGAAGGGAAGGGAAGGGAAGGGAAGGGAAGGGAAGGGAAGGGAAGGGAAGGGAAGGGAAGGGAAGGGAAGGGAAGGGAAGGGAAGGGAAGGGAAGGGAAGGGAAGGGAAGGGAAGGGAAGGGAAGGGAAGGGAAGGGAAGGGAAGGGAAGGGAAGGGAAGGGAAGGGAAGGGAAGGTGCGGGAAGGGAAGGGAAGGGAAGGGAAGGGAAGGGAAGGGAAGGGAAGGGAAGGGAAGGGAAGGGAAGGGAAGGGAAGGGAAGGGAAGGGAAGGGAAGGAAGGAAAGGGAAGGGAAGGGAAGGGAAGGGAAGGGAAGGGAAGGGAAGGGAAGGGAAGGGAAGGGAAGGGAAGGGAAGGGAAGGGAAGGGAAGGGAAGGGAAGGAAGGGAAGGGAAGGGAAGGGAAGGGAAGGGAAGGGAAGGGAAGGTGCGGGAAGGGAAGGTGCGGGAAGGGAAGGGAAGGTGCGGGAAGGGAAGGGAAGGGAAGGGAAGGGAAGGGAAGGGAAGGGAAGGGAAGGGAAGGGAAGGGAAGGGAAGGGAAGGGAAGGGAAGGGAAGGAAGGGAAGGGAAGGGAAGGGAAGGAAGGGAAGGGAAGGGAAGGGAAGGGAAGGGAAGGGAAGGGAAGGGAAGGGAAGGGAAGGGAAGGGAAGGGAAGGGAAGGGAAGGAAGGGAAGGGAAGGGAAGGGAAGGGAAGGGAAGGGAAGGGAAGGGAAGGGAAGGGAAGGGAAGGGAAGGGAAGGGAAGGTGCGGGAAGGGAAGGTGCGGGAAGGGAAGGTGCGGGAAGGGAAGGTGCGGGAAGGGAAGGTGCGGGAAGGGAAGGTGCGGGAAGGGAAGGGAAGGTGCGGGAAGGGAAGGGAAGGTGCGGGAAGGGAAGGGAAGGGAAGGGAAGGGAAGGGAAGGGAAGGGAAGGGAAGGGAAGGGAAGGGAAGGGAAGGGAAGGGAAGGGAAGGGAAGGGAAGGGAAGGGAAGGGAAGGGAAGGGAAGGGAAGGAAGGGAAGGGAAGGGAAGGGAAGGGAAGGGAAGGGAAGGGAAGGGAAGGGAAGGGAAGGGAAGGGAAGGGAAGGGAAGGGAAGGGAAGGGAAGGGAAGGGAAGGAAGGGAAGGGAAGGGAAGGGAAGGGGGGGGGGGAGGGAGGGAGGGAGGGAGGGAGGGAGGGAGGGAGGGAGGTGGGGAGGGGGGGGGAGGGGGGGAGGTGGGGAGGGAGGGAGGGGGGGAGGGAAGGGAGGGGGGAAGGGAGGGAAGGGTGCGGGAAGGGAAGGGAAGGGAAGGGAGGGAAGGGAAGGGAAGGGAAGGGAAGGGAGGGAAGGGAAGGGAAGGGAAGGGGAAGGGAAGTGCGGGAAGGGAAGGGAGGTGCGGGAAGGGAAGGGAAGGGAAGGGGAGGGAAGGGAAGGGGAAGGGAGGGAAGGGAAGGGAAGGGGAGGGAAGGGAAGGGAAGGGAAGGGAGGGAAGGGAAGGGAAGGGAAGGGAAGGGAAGGAAGGGAGAGGGAAGGGAAGGGAAGGTGCGGGAAGGGAAGGGAAGGTGCGGGAAGGGAAGGGAAGGGAAGGGAAGGGAAGGGAAGGGAAGGGAAGGGAAGGGAAGGGAAGGGAAGGGAAGGGAAGGGAAGGGAAGGGAAGGGAAGGGAAGGGAAGGGAAGGGAGGGAAGGGAAGGGGAAGGGAAGGGAAGGGAAGGGGAGGGAAGGGAAGGGGAAGGGAAGGAAGGGAAGGGAAGGGAAGGGAAGGGAGGGAAGGGAAGGGAAGGGAAGGGAAGGGAAGGGAAGGGAGGAAGGGAAGGGAAGGGAAGGGAGGGAAGGGAGGGAAGGGAAGGGAAGGGAAGGGAAGGGAAGGGAAGGGGGAAGGGAAGGGAGGGAAGGGAAGGGAAGGGAAGGAGGGAAGGGAGGTGCGGGAAGGGAAGGGAAGGGAAGGGGAAGGGGAAGGGAAGGGAAGGGGAAGGGAAGGGAGGAAGGGAAGGGAGGGAAGGGAAGGGAAGGGAAGGGGAGGGAAGGGAAGGGAAGGGGAAGGGAGGGAAGGGAAGGGAAGGGAGGGAAGGGAAGGGAAGGGAAGGGAAGGGAAGGGAAGGGAAGGGAAGGGAAGGGAAGGGAAGGGAAGGGAAGGGAAGGGAAGGGAAGGGAAGGGGAGGGAAGGAGGGAAGGGAGGAGAGGGAAGGGAAGGGAAGGGAAGGGAAGGGAAGGGAAGGGAAGGTGAAGGGAAGGGGAAGGGAGGGAGGGAAGGGAAGGTGCGGGAAGGGAAGGTGCGGGAAGGGAAGGGAAGGGAAGGGAAGGGAAGGGAAGGGAAGGGAAGGGAAGGGAAGGGAAGGGAAGGGAAGGGAAGGGAAGGGAAGGGAAGGGAAGGGAAGGGAAGGGAAGGGAAGGGAAGGAAGGGAAGGGAAGGGAAGGGAAGGGAAGGGAAGGGAAGGGAAGGGGAAGGGAAGGGAAGGGAAGGGAAGGGAAGGGAAGGGAAGGGAAGGGAAGGGAAGGGAAGGGAAGGGAAGGGAAGGGAAGGGAAGGGGAAGGGAAGGGAAGGGAAGGGAAGGGAAGGGGAGGGAAGGGAAGGGAAGGGAAGGGAAGGGAAGGGAAGGGAAGGGAAGGGAAGGAAGGGAAGGGAAGGGAAGGGAAGGGAAGGGAAGGGAGGGAAGGGAAGGGAAGGGAAGGGAAGGGAAGGGAAGGGAAGGGAGCGGGAAGGAAGGGAAGGGGAAGGGAAGGGAAGGGAAGGGAAGGGAAGGGAAGGGAAGGGAAGGGAAGGGAAGGGAAGGGAAGGGAAGGGAAGGGAAGGGAAGGGAAGGGAAGGGAAGGGAAGGGAAGGGAAGGGAAGGGAAGGGAAGGGAAGGGAAGGGAAGGGGGAAGGGAAGGGAAGGGAAGGGGAAGGGAAGGGAAGGGAAGGGAAGGGAAGGGAAGGTGCGGGAAGGGGAAGGTGAGGGAAGGGAAGGGAAGGGGAAGGGAAGGGAAGGGAGGAAGGGAAGGGAAGCGGAAGGGAAGGGGAGGGAAGGAAGGGAAGGGAAGGGAAGGTGCGGGAAGGGAGGGAAGGGAAGGGAAGGGAAGGGAAGGGAAGGGAAGGGAAGGGAAGAGGGAAGGGAAGGGAAGGGAAGGGAAGGGAAGGGGAGGGGGAAGGGAAGGGAAGGGAAGGGAAGGGAAGGGAAGGGAGGGAAGGAAGGGGAAGGGAAGGGAAGGGAAGGGAAGGGAAGGAGGGGAAGGGAAGGGAAGGGAAGGAGGGAAGGGAAGGGAAGGGAAGGGAAGGGAAGGGAAGGGAAGGGAAGGGAAGGGAAGGGAAGGGAAGGGAAGGGAAGGGAAGGGAAGGGAAGGGAAGGGAAGGGAAGGGAAGGGAAGGGAAGGGAAGGGAAGGGAAGGGAAGGAAGGGAAGGGAAGGGAAGGGAAGGGAAGGGAAGGGAAGGGAAGGGAAGGGAAGGGAAGGAGAGGGAAGGGAAGGGAAGGGAAGGGAAGGGAAGGGAAGGGAAGGAAGAGGGAAGGAGGGAAGGGAAGGGAAGGGAAGGGAAGGGAGGGAAGGGAAGGGAAGGGAAGGGAAGGGAGGAAGGGAAGGGAAGGGAAGGGAAGGGAAGGGAAGGGAAGGGAAGGGAAGGGAAGGGAAGGGAAGGGAAGGGAAGGGAAGGGAAGGGAAGGGAAGGGAGAAGGGAAGGGAAGGGAAGGGAAGGGAAGGGAAGGGAAGGGAAGGGAAGGAAGGGAAGGGAAGGGAAGGGAAGGGAAGGGAAGGGAAGGGAAGGGAAGGGAAGGAAGGGAAGGGAAGGTGCGGGAAGGGAAGGGAAGGGAAGGGAAGGAAGGGAAGGGAAGGGAAGGGAAGGGAAGGGAAGGGAAGGGAAGGGAAGGGAAGGGAAGGGAAGGGAAGGGAAGGGAAGGGAAGGGAAGGGAAGGGAAGGGAAGGGAAGGGAAGGGAAGGGAAGGGAAGGGAAGGGAAGGGAAGGGAAGGGAAGGGAAGGGAAGGGAAGGGAAGGGAAGGGAAGGGAAGGGAAGGGAAGGGAAGGGAAGGGAAGGAAGGGAAGGGAGGGAAGGGAAGGGAAGGGAAGGGAAGGGAAGGGAAGGGAAGGGAAGGGAAGGGAAGGGAAGGGAGGTGCGGGAAGGGAAGGGAAGGGAAGGGAAGGGAAGGTGAAGGAAGGGAAGGTGAAGGGAAGGTGAGGGAAGGGAAGGGAAGGGAAGGGAAGGGAAGGGAAGGGAAGGGAAGGGAAGGGAAGGGAAGGGAAGGAGGGAAGGGAAGGGAAGGGAAGGGAAGGGAAGGGAAGGGAGGGAAGGGAAGGGAAGGGAAGGGAAGGGAGGGAAGGGAAGGAAGGGAAGGGAAGGGAAGGAAGGGAAGGGAAGGGAAGGAAGGGAAGGGAAGGGAAGGGAAGGGAAGGGAAGGGAAGGTGCGGAAGGGAAGGTGCGGGAAGGGAAGGGAAGGGAAGGGAAGGGAAGGAGCGGGAAGGGAAGGGAAGGGCGGGAAGGTGCGGGAAGGGAAGGGAAGGAAGGGGAAGGGAAGGGAGAGGGAAGGGAAGGGAAGGGAAGGTGCGGGAAGGGAAGGGAAGGGAAGGGAAGGGAAGGGAAGGAAGGGAAGGAAGGGAAGGGAAGGGAAGGGAAGGGAAGGGAAGGGAAGGGAAGGGAAGGGAAGGGAAGGGAAGGGAAGGAAGGGAAGGGAAGGGAAGGAAGGGAAGGGAAGGGAAGGGGAGGGAAGGGAAGGGAAGGGAAGGGAAGGGAAGGGAAGGGAAGGGGAAGGGAAGGGAAGGGAAGGGAAGGAAGGGAAGGTGCGGGAAGGGAGGAAGGGAAGGGAAGGGAAGGGAAGGGAAGGGAAGGGAAGGGAAGGAAGGGAAGGGAAGGGAAGGGAAGGGAAGGGAGGGAAGGGAAGGTGCGGGAAGGTGCGGAAGGTGCGGGAAGGGAAGGGAAGCGGAAGGTGGAAGGGAGGGAAGGGAAGGGAGGAAGGGAAGGGAAGGGAAGGGAAGGGAAGGGAAGGGAAGGGAAGGGAAGGGAAGGGAAGGAAGGGAAGGGAAGGGAAGGGAAGGGAAGGGAAGGGAAGGGAAGGGAAGGGAAGGAAGGGAAGGGAAGGGAAGGGAAGGGAAGGGAAGGAGAAGGGAAGGGAGAAGGGAAGGGAAGGTGCGGGAAGGAAGGGAAGGTGCGGGAAGGGAAGGGAAAGTGCGGGAAGGGAAGGGAAGGGAAGGGAAGGAAGGAAGAGGGAAGGGAAGGGAAGGGAAGGGAAGGGAAGGAGAAGGGAAGGGAAGGGAAGGGAAGGGAAGGGAAGGGAAGGGAAGGAAGGGAAGGGAAGGAAGGGAAGGGAAGGGAAGGGAAGGGAAGGGAAGGGAAGGGAAGGAAGGGAAGGGAAGGGAAGGGAAGGGAGGGAAGGGAAGGGAAGGGAAGGGAAGGGAAGGGAAGGAAGGGAAGGGAAGGGAAGGGAAGGGAAGGGAAGGTGAGGGAAGGGAAGGGAAGGGAAGGGAAGGGAAGGGAAGGGAAGGGAAGGTGAAGGGAAGGGGAGGGAAGGGAAGGGAAGGGAAGGGAAGGGAAGGGAAGGGAAGGGAAGGAAGGTGCGGGAAGGGAAGGGAAGGGAAGGGAAGGGAAGGGAAGGGAAGGGAAGGGGAAGGGAAGGGAAGGAAGGGAAGGGAAGGGAAGGGAAGGGAAGGGAAGGGAAGGGAAGGGAAGGGAAGGGAAGGGAAGGGAAGGGGAAGGGAAGGGAAGGGAAGGGAAGGGAAGGGAAGGGAAGGGAAGGGAAGGGAAGGGAAGGGAAGGGAAGGGAAGGAAGGGAAGGGAAGGGAAGGGAAGGGAAGGGAAGGGAAGGGAAGGGAAGGGAAGGGAAGGGAAGGGAAGGGAAGGGAAGGGAAGGGAAGGGAAGGGAAGGGAAGGGAAGGGAAGGGGAAGGGAGGGAAGGGAAGGGAAGGGAAGGTGCGGGAAGGGAAGGGAAGGGAAGGGAAGGGAGGGAAGGGAAGGGAAGGGAAGGGAAGGGAAGGGAAGGGAAGGGAAGGGAAGGGAAGGGAAGGGAAGGGAAGGGAAGGGAAGGGAAGGGAAGGGAAGGGAAGGGAAGGAAGGGAAGGGAAGGGAAGGGAAGGGAAGGAAGGGAAGGGAAGGGAAGGAAGGAAGGGAAGGGAAGGGAAGGGAAGGGAAGGGAAGGGAAGGGAAGGGAAGGGAAGGGAAGGGAAGGGAAGGGAAGGGAAGGAAGGGAAGGGAAGGGAAGGGAAGGGAAGGGAAGGGAAGGGAAGGGAAGGGAAGGGAAGGGAAGGGAAGGAAGGGAAGGTGCGGGAAGGGAAGGAAGGTGCGGGAAGGGAAGGGAGGGAAGGGAAGGGAAGGGAAGGGAAGGGAAGGGAAGGGAAGGGAAGGGAAGGGAAGGGAAGGGAAGGGAAGGGAAGGGAAGGGAAGGGAAGGGAAGGGAAGGGAAGGGAAGGGAAGGAAGGGAAGGGAAGGGAAGGGAAGGAAGGGAAGGGAAGGAGGGAAGGGAAGGGAAGGTGCGGAAGGGAAGGTGCGGGAAGGTGCGGGAAGGTGCGGGAAGGTGCGGGAAGGGGCGGGAAGGTGCGGGAAGGGAAGGGAAGGGAAGGGAAGGGAAGGGAAGGGAAGGGAAGGGAAGGGAAGGGAAGGGAAGGAAGGGAAGGGAAGGGAAGGGAAGGGAAGGGAAGGGAAGGGAAGGAAGGGAAGGGAAGGGAAGGGAAGGGAAGGGAAGGGAAGGGAAGGGAAGGGGAAGGGAAGGGAAGGGAAGGGAAGGGAAGGGAAGGGAAGGGAAGGGAAGGGAGGGGAAGGGAAGGGAAGGGAAGGGAAGGGAAGGGAAGGGAAGGGAAGGGAAGGGAAGGGAAGGGAAGGGAAGGGAAGGGAAGGGAAGGGAAGGGAAGGGAAGGGAAGGGAAGGGAAGGGAAGGTGCGGGAAGGGAAGGGAAGGAAGGGAAGGGAAGGGAAGGTGCGGGAAGGGCGGGAAGGGAAGGTGCGGGAAGGGAAGGGAAGGGAAGGGAAGGGAAGGGAAGGGAAGGGAAGGGAAGGGAAGGAAGGGAAGGGAAGGGAAGGGAAGGGAAGGGAAGGAAGGGAAGGGAAGGGAAGGGAAGGGAAGGGAAGGGAAGGGAAGGGAAGGGAAGGGCGGAAGGGAAGGGAAGGGAAGGGAAGGTGCGGGAAGGAGAAGGGAAGGGAAGGGAAGGGAAGGGAAGGGAAGGGAAGGGAAGGGAAGGGAAGGGAAGGAAGGGAAGGAAGGGAAGGGAAGGGAAGGGAAGGGAAGGGAAGGGAAGGGAAGGGAAGGGAAGGGAAGGGAAGGGAAGGGAAGGGAAGGGAAGGGAAGGGAGGAAGGGAAGGGAAGGGAAGGGAAGGGAAGGGAAGGTGCGGGAAGGGAAGGGCGGGAAGGTGCGGAAGGGAAGGTGCGGGAAGGGAAGGTGCGGAAGGAAGTGCGGGAAGGGAAGGTGCGGGAAGGAAGGAAGGTGCGGGAAGGGAAGGGAAGGGAAGGGAAGGGAAGGGAAGGGAAGGGAAGGGAAGGGAAGGAAGGGAAGGGAAGGGAAGGAAGGGAAGGGAAGGGAAGGGAAGGGAAGGGAAGGGAAGGGAAGGGAAGGGAAGGGAAGGGAAGGGAAGGGAAGGGAAGGGAAGGGAAGGAAGGGAAGGGAAGGGAAGGGAAGGGAAGGGAAGGGAAGGGAAGGGAAGGGAGGGAAGGGAAGGGAAGGGAAGGGAAGCGGGAAGGGAAGGGAAGGGAAGGGAAGGGAAGGGAAGGGAAGGGAAGGAAGGGAAGGGAAGGGAAGGGAAGGGAAGGGAAGGGAAGGGAAGGGAAGGGAAGGGAAGGAAGGGAAGGGAAGGGAAGGGAAGGGAAGGGAAGGGAAGGGAAGGGAAGGGAAGGGAAGGGAAGGGAAGGGAAGGGAAGGGAAGGGAAGGGAAGGGAAGGGAAGGGAAGGGAAGGGAAGGGAAGGGAAGGGAAGGGAAGGGAAGGGAAGGGAAGGGAAGGGAAGGTGAGGGAAGGGAAGAGAAGGGGCGGGAAGGGAAGGGAAGGTGCGGGAAGGGAAGGGAAGGGAAGGGAAGGGAAGGGAAGGGAAGGAAGGGAAGGTGCGGGAAGGGAAGGGAAGGTGCGGGAAGGGAAGGGAAGGCGGAAGGGAAGGGAAGGGAAGGGAAGGGAAGGGAAGGTGCGGAAGGGAAGGGAAGGTGCGGGAAGGGAAGGGAAGGTGCGGGAAGGGAAGGGAAGGTGCGGGAAGGGAAGGTGCGGGAAGGGAAGGGAAGGTGCGGGAAGGGAAGGGAAGGAAGGGAAGGAAGGGAAGGGAAGGGAAGGGAAGGGAAGGGAAGGGAAGGGAAGGGAAGGAAGGGAAGGGAAGGGAAGGGAAGGGAAGGGAAGGGAAGGGAAGGGAAGGGAAGGGAGAAGGGAAGGGAAGGGAAGGGAAGGGAAGGGAAGGGAAGGGAAGGGGAAGGGAAGGGAAGGGAAGGGAAGGGAAGGGAAGGGAAGGGAAGAGGGAAGGGAAGGGAAGGGAAGGGAAGGGAAGGGAAGGGAAGGGAAGGGAAGGGAAGGGAAGGGAAGGGAAGGGAAGGGAAGGGAAGGGAAGGGAAGGGAAGGGAAGGGAAGGGAAGGGAAGGGAAGGGAAGGGAAGGGAAGGGAAGGGAAGGGAAGGAAGGGAAGGGAAGGGAAGGGAAGGGAAGGGAAGGGAAGGGAAGGGAAGGGAAGGGAAGGGAAGGTGCGGGAAGGAAGGGAAGGGAAGGGAAGGGAAGGGAAGGGAAGGGAAGGGAAGGGAAGGGAAGGAAGGGAAGGGAAGGGAAGGGAAGGGAAGGGAAGGAAGGGAAGGAAGGGAAGGGAAGGGAAGGGAGAAGGGAAGGGAAGGGAAGGGAAGGGAAGGGAAGGGAAGGGAAGGGAAGGAAGGGAAGGGAAGGGAAGGGAAGGGAAGGGAAGGGAAGGGAAGGGAAGGGAAGGGAAGGGAAGGGAAGGGAAGGGAAGGGAAGGGAAGGGAAGGGAAGGGAAGGGAAGGGAAGGGAAGGGAAGGGAAGGGAAGGAAGGGAAGGGAAGGTGAAGGGAAGGGAAGGGAAGGGAAGCTTTCCATTTCCTTTCTTATCCTTTCCTTATCTTCCTTTCCTTTCCTTTCCTTCTCCTTTCCTTTCCTTCCTTTCTTTCCTTTACTTCCTATTCCTTTCCTTCCCTTTCCGTAGGAAGGTGCCTCTCCTCCTCTCCTTTCCCCCCCCCCCCCCCCCCCCCCCCCCCCCCCCTTTCCCGTGGTGAGGAAGGGAAGGGAAGGGAAGGGAAGGGAAGGGAAGGAAGGGAAGGGAAGGGAAGGGAGGGAAGGGAAGGGAAGGGAAGGGAAGGGAAGGGAAGGGAAGGAAGGGAAGGGAAGGGAAGGGAAGGGAAGGGAAGGAGGGAAGGGAAGGGAAGGGAAGGGAAGGGAAGGGAAGGGAAGGGAAGGAAGGGAAGGGAAGGGAAGGGAAGGGAAGGGAAGGGAAGGGAAGGGAAGGGAAGGGAAGGGAAGGGAAGGGAAGGGAAGGGAAGGGAAGGGAAGGGAAGGGAAGGTGCGGGAAGGGAGGGAAGGTGCGGGAAGGGAAGGTGCGGGAAGGGAAGGTGCGGGAAGGGAAGGGAAGGGAAGGAGAGGGAAGGGAAGGGAAGGGAAGGGAAGGGAAGGGAAGGGAAGGGAAGGGAAGGGAAGGGAAGGGAAGGGAAGGGAAGGGAAGGGAAGGGAAGGGAAGGGAAGGAAGGGAAGGGAAGGGAAGGGAAGGGAAGGGAAGGGAAGGGAAGGAAGGGAAGGGAAGGGAAGGGAAGGGAAGGGAAGGGAAGGGAAGGAGGAAGGGAAGGGAAGGGAAGGAAGGGAAGGGAGGGAGGGAAGGTGCGGAAGGTGCGGGAAGGGCGGGAAGGTGCGGGAAGGGAAGGGAAGGGAGGGAAGGGAAGGGAAGGGAAGGGAAGGGAAGGGAAGGGAAGGGAAGGGAAGGGAAGGAAGGGAAGGGAAGGGAAGGGAAGGGAAGGGAAGGGAAGGGAAGGGAAGGGAAGGGAAGGGAAGGGAAGGAAGGGAAGGGAAGGGAAGGGAAGGGAAGGGAAGGGAAGGGAAGGGAAGGGAAGGGAAGGAAGGGAAGGGAAGGGAAGGGAAGGGAAGGGAAGGGAAGGGAAGGGAAGGGAAGGGAAGGGAAGGGAAGGTGCGGGAAGGGAAGGGAAGGGAAGGGAAGGGAAGGAAGGGAAGGGAAGGGAAGGGAAGGGAAGGGAAGGGAAGAGGGAAGGGAAGGGGGAAGGGAAGGAAGGGAAGGGAAGGGAAGGGAAGGGAAGGGAAGGGAAGGGAAGGGAAGGGAAGGGAAGGGAAGGGAAGGGAAGGGAAGGGAAGGGAAGGGAAGGGAAGGGAAGGGAAGGGAAGGAAGGGAAGGGAAGGGAAGGGAAGGGAAGGGAAGGGAAGGGAAGAGAAGGGAAGGGAAGGGAAGGGAAAGGGAAGGGAAGGGAAGGGAAGGGAAGGGAAGGGAAGGGAAGGGAAGGGAAGGGAAGGGAAGGGAAGGGAAGGGAAGGGAAGGGAAGGGAAGGGAAGGGAAGGGAAGGGAAGGGAAGGGAAGGGAAGGGAAGGGAAGGGAAGGGAAGGGAAGGGAAGGGAAGGGAAGGGAAGGGAAGGGAAGGGAAGGGAAGGGAAGGGAAGGGAAGGGAAGGGAAGGAAGGGAAGGGAAGGGAAGGGAAGGGAAGGGAAGGGAAGGGAAGGGAAGGGAAGGGAAGGGAAGGGAAGGTGCGGGAAGGAAGGGAGGGAGGGAAGGGAAGGGAAGGGAAGGTGCGGGAAGGGAAGGGAAGTGGAAGGAAGGGAAGGAAGGGAAGGGAAGGGAAGGGAAGGGAAGGGAAGGGAAGGGAAGGGAAGGGAAGGGAAGGGAAGGGAAGGGAAGGGAAGGGAAGGAAGGGAAGGGAAGGAAGGGAAGGGAAGGGAAGGGAAGGGAAGGAAGGGAAGGGAAGGTGCGGGAAGGGAAGGTGCGGGAAGGGAAGGTGCGGGAAGGGAAGGTGCGGGAAGGGAAAGGGAAGGGAAGGAAGGGAAGGGAAGGGAAGGGAAGGGAAGGGAAGGGAAGGGAAGGGAAGGGAAGGGAAGGGAAGGGAAGGGAAGGGAAGGGAAGGGAAGGTGCGGGAAGGGAAGGGAAGGGAAGGGAAGGTGCGGGAAGGGAAGGGAAGGTGCGGGAAGGGAAGGTGCGGGAAGGGAAGGGAAGGGAAGGGAAGGGAAGGGAAGGGAAGGGAAGGGAAGGGAAGGAAGGGAAGGGAAGGGAAGGGAAGGGAAGGGAAGGGAAGGGAAGGGAAGGGAAGGGAAGGGAAGGGAAGGGAAGGGAAGGGAAGGGAAGGGAAGGGAAGGGAAGGGAAGGGAAGGGAAGGGAAGGGAAGGGAAGGGAAGGGAAGGAAGGGAAGGGAAGGGAAGGGAAGGGAAGGGAAGGGAAGGAGGGAAGGGAAGGGAAGGGAAGGGAAGGGAAGGGAAGGTGCGGGAAGGGAAGGTGCGGGAAGGGAAGGTGCGGGAAGGGAAGGTGCGGGAAGGGAAGGGAAGGGAAGGGAAGGTGCGGGAAGGGAAGGAAGGGAAGGGAAGGGAAGGGAAGGGAAGGGAAGGGAAGGTGCGGGAAGGGAAGGGAAGGGAAGGGAAGGGAAGGGAAGGGAAGGGAAGGGAAGGGAAGGGAAGGGAAGGGAAGGGAAGGGAAGGGAAGGGAAGGGAAGGGAAGGGAAGGGAAGGTGCGGGAGGGAAGGGAAGGGAAGGGAAGGGAAGGGAAGGGAAGGGAAGGGAAGGGAAGGGAAGGGAAGGGAAGGGAAGGAAGGGAAGGGAAGGGAAGGGAAGGGAAGGGAAGGGAAGGGAAGGGAAGGGAAGGGAAGGGAAGGGAAGGGAAGGGAAGGGAAGGGAAGGGAAGGGAAGGGAAGGGAAGGGAAGGGAAGGGAAGGGAAGGGAAGGGAAGGGAAGGGAAGGGAAGGTGCGGGAAGGGAAGGGAAGGGAAGGGAAGGGAAGGGAAGGGAAGGGAAGGGAAGGGAAGGGAAGGGAAGGGAAGGGAAGGGAAGGGAAGGGAAGGGAAGGGAAGGTGCGGGAAGGGAAGGGAAGGGAAGGTGCGGGAAGGGAAGGGAAGGGAAGGGAAGGGAAGGGAAGGGAAGGGAAGGGAAGGGAAGGGAAGGGAAGGAAGGGAAGGGAAGGGGAAGGGAAGGGAAGGGAAGGGAAGGGAAGGGAAGGGAAGGGAAGGTGCGGGAAGGTGCGGGAAGGGAAGGGAAGGGAAGGGAAGGGAAGGGAAGGGAAGGGAAGGAAGGGAAGGGAAGGGAAGGGAAGGGAAGGGAAGGGAAGGGAAGGTGCGGGAAGGGAAGGGAAGGTGCGGGAAGGGAAGGGAAGGGAAGGGAAGGGAATGTGCGGGAAGGGAAGGTGCGGGAAGGTTCGGGAAGGGAAGGTGCGGGAAGGGAAGGTGCGGGAAGGGAAGGTGCGGGAAGGGAAGGGAAGGTGCGGGAAGGGAAGGGAAGGTGCGGGAAGGTGCGGGAAGGTGCGGGAAGGTGCGGGAAGGGAAGGGAAGGGAAGGGAAGGGAAGGGAAGGGAAGGGAAGGGAAGGGAAGGGAAGGGAAGGGAAGGGAAGGGAAGGGAAGGGAAGGGAAGGGAAGGGAAGGGAAGGGAAGGGAAGGGAAGGGAAGGGAAGGGAAGGGAAGGGAAGGGAAGGGAAGGGAAGGGAAGGGAAGGGAAGGGAAGGGAAGGGAAGGGAAGGGAAGGGAAGGGAAGGGAAGGGAAGGGAAGGGAAGGGAAGGGAAGGTGCGGGAAGGGAAGGGAAGGGAAGGTGCGGGAAGGGAAGGGAAGGGAAGGTGCGGGAAGGGAAGGAAGGTCGGGAAGGGAAGGGAAGGTGCGGGAAGGGAAGGGAAGGTGCGGGAAGGTGCGGGAAGGGAAGGGAAGGTGCGGGAAGGGAAGGGAAGGGAAGGGAAGGGAAGGGAAGGGAGGGAAGGGAAGGGAAGGGAAGGGAAGGGAAGGGAAGGGAAGGGAAGGGAAGGGAAGGGAAGGGAAGGGAAGGAAGGGAAGGGAAGGGAAGGGAAGGGAAGGGAAGGGAAGGGAAGGGAAGGGAAGGGAAGGGAAGGGAAGGAAGGGAAGGGAAGGGAAGGGAAGGGAAGGGAAGGGAAGGAAGGGAAGGGAAGGGAAGGGAAGGGAAGGGAAGGAAGGGAAGGGAAGGGAAGGGAAGGGAAGGGAAGGAAGGGAAGGGAAGGGAAGGGAGGGAAGGGAAGGGAAGGTGCGGGAAGGGAAGGTGCGGGAAGGGAAGGGAAGGGAAGGGAAGGGAAGGGAAGGGAAGGGAAGGGAAGGGAAGGGAAGGGAAGGGAAGGGAAGGGAAGGGAAGGGAAGGGAAGGGAAGGGAAGGGAAGGGAAGGGAAGGGAAGGAAGGGAAGGGAAGGGAAGGGAAGGGAAGGGAAGGGAAGGGAAGGGAAGGGAAGGGAAGGGAAGGGAAGGGAAGGGAAGGGAAGGGAAGGGAAGGGAAGGGAAGGGAAGGGAAGGGAAGGGAAGGGAAGGGAAGGAAGGGAAGGGAAGGGAAGGGAAGGGAAGGGAAGGGAAGGGAAGGGAAGGTGCGGGAAGGTGCGGGAAGGTGCGGGAAGGTGCGGGAAGGTGCGGGAAGGGAAGGTGCGGGAAGGGAAGGTGCGGGAAGGGAAGGTGCGGGAAGGGAAGGTGCGGGAAGGTGCGGGAAGGTGCGGGAAGGTGCGGGAAGGTGCGGGAAGGTGCGGGAAGGGAAGGGAAGGGAAGGGAAGGTGCGGGAAGGGAAGGGAAGGGAAGGGAAGGGAAGGGAAGGGAAGGGAAGGGAAGGGAAGGGAAGGGAAGGGAAGGGAAGGGAAGGGAAGGGAAGGGAAGGGAAGGGAAGGGAAGGGAAGGGAAGGGAAGGGAAGGGAAGGGAAGGGAAGGGAAGGGAAGGGAAGGGAAGGGAAGGGAAGGGAAGGGAAGGGAAGGGAAGGGAAGGGAAGGGAAGGGAAGGGAAGGGAAGGGAAGGGAAGGGAAGGGAAGGGAAGGTGCGGGAAGGGAAGGGAAGGGAAGGGAAGGTGCGGGAAGGGAAGGGAAGGGAAGGTGCGGGAAGGGAAGGGAAGGGAAGGGAAGGGAAGGGAAGGGAAGGGAAGGGAAGGGAAGGGAAGGGAAGGGAAGGGAAGGGAAGGGAAGGGAAGGGAAGGGAAGGGAAGGGAAGGGAAGGGAAGGGAAGGTGCGGGAAGGGAAGGTGCGGGAAGGGAAGGTGCGGGAAGGGAAGGTGCGGGAAGGGAAGGTGCGGGAAGGGAAGGTGCGGGAAGGGAAGGGAAGGGAAGGTGCGGGAAGGGAAGGGAAGGGAAGGGAAGGGAAGGGAAGGGAAGGGAAGGGAAGGGAAGGGAAGGGAAGGGAAGGGAAGGGAAGGGAAGGTGCGGGAAGGGAAGGGAAGGGAAGGGAAGGTGCGGAAGGGAAGGGAAGGGAAGGGAAGGGAAGGGAAGGTGCGGGAAGGGAAGGGAAGGGAAGGGAAGGTGCGGGAAGGGAAGGGAAA